>NW_019385460.1:170593-216895 GCF_000671375.1 Centruroides sculpturatus | reverse complement strand
AAATCTCCGTAGCGTGTTGCCAGGTGGCAGAAAGCATATATATAATTATAATAAACTTACAATAAATTAAGTTAATATATAATTATATATACAGTAGCTAATTTATATATAATTAATATATAATTATATGTACAGTACCTAATTTATATATAATTTATATATAATACTAAACAGACGATAGCAAACTCAATTTAGCCGCTCCGTAGCGTGGCGCAGGGTCGGAGGAAAGTAGTTCGGCTGCTCATCCACTATTGGTCCAGACTCTATCAATCTTGTCGCGAAACGACGTTATGGGAGGTATGTTTTACGAGAGTTTGTACAATTTTTTCGTTACGTTATAGGAATTGTCGTTATTAGAACGTACGTTATAGGGGGGTCGACTGTATTTACATTGTTGTTAAACAGAATATCAATAAAAAGGAATATAATTAAATAATATTCCTATAAAATAGCGACAAGTTAATTTAAATTTAAACATTTAAATATTTAAATTAAATATTAGTATTATATTAATAAATATTATTATAAGCTTCTGTATATTGAAACCAGAGGGCACAGATTGCAGTTTCAGAAAGTGTCCTCTTGTGTCAAAATATAAAAGTTTATTTGTATTTCTATATTTTAAATTATAACGAGTACTGTATATAATATATATACAGTATATATTGATATTATTTAACTTCTATTAAATTTCATATTTTTGCTGCCATTTATATACAGTATTTTATACAGTTATTTATAATTGTTATTTCCAAGAAAGATTCTTAATTTGTGACATTGTTCTTGTGGAAAATAGAACGTCTCGCTTTACGTCACTCGGTTTTAGATTTTTCCAAGAATCAATTGGGTCGTAAAAGCGGGGTTTTACTGTATCTGCTATAGTCTATATTTATGAATACGTCCAAAATGCGATGACGTATTAATAATAATTGAACATGTGAGAAATTTTCCCAGTACAGCGATGTTAAATTCGCAGGAGGCAAAATTTTTAAAGATAAAAATGGATTTTGTAATACAAAATTTATATTTTCAAAACATTAAATTCAATAATATTTTTAAAAAATTAAATAATGTTCACTGTTCTTTTTGAGTGTGCACAGAGGTAGTCTGTCTGATGCCATTTGTTTTGCGCTCCCAAAATAACTATGGTATTATACTGTTATGGTTTACGATATTATACTGTGTGCATAGGATAATTTAAAATAATTTTCTGCATAAAACAACTATAAATTAGTATATAAAAATTTCTTGTCTCAATGATTATTGTTAAATGAATCTCAAACACCTTGCAGCAGAGATAACAGAGACTTATCATACTGCTATTGACGACATCAAAATAATACTTGTATTATCAGAAGGCAATGAAACTTTACTTCTTATTTCATTTGAAATGCATACCATACTGATAGCTGTCTTCTGATGATAGAAGTGTTAATTTCATGTCTTCAGTAACAGTGTGATAAGTCTGCTATCTTGGTTACACAGTGTTTAAGATTCATTTAACAACTATAAATTATATTTTAATCAACTAATAAACAATTTTATATTATAATTTATTTACATTCGGACAAAACTTTAACAATTCTCTGTGTAAAAGTAAAAAAGGAAAATAATCTGAATTTCGATAGTTTTAAGCCCATCAATGGTCGGTGGATAAAACCACTAATGTATGGGCTGGCCACATGGAGTTTTTGGATTTTCTTCACATTTAGCAGATAAATAGGAGCCAGTGTTTTATAGAAAGTCCTTCTGTAGGGCACCTCCTTGGCAGATTGTCCACGTTTTGCGTTGCCGTATTCCATCAAACAAAACCTTTACGTTTTAAACTATATTTTAATTTTATTCTATTTAAGCTTCTTTGTATTGCTATTAATTTTCGGAAACTATGAATTTTTATTTATCAATTTTACTCCTTCTTTTGACGCGGCAGTATATAATGTTTATGATATTCCAACAAAATATAATATTTTAACGATTAGGAATTTTCATTTTTAATTTAAACCATTATATATTTAGCATTTTATATGCATAAATGCGATAGACTTAATTTAAAATATACAATATTGAAAAGAATTTTCATCAGTCGACAGAATATTTTAATTTCATTTGTCTAGTAACATTCATTATCATCATCATTAAACCTGGGCTCATTGCCCGTTAGTGTCTGATGCCTTTTCCACTAATTTCTTCCATTTCTCTCTATCCATTGCCGATTTTCTCAATTCCTGTACATTCGCTCCACACCACTTCTTCACGTCATCAATCCATTCTCTATATGGTTTGCCTTTTTTGTTCGATCCATCCATAATATCATAAAGTCTTAATTTTTCTATTTTCATTCATTCTTGTGATGTGTCCAAACAGTTGAAGTTTTCGTTGTATAATTTTTTATAAGAGATTCTCTTTCATATATATCCTATTATAAAATTCTTCGTTTGTGACTTTCTGCATCCATCCTATTTGTAAGATCTTTCTGTAACAGTGTCTTTCAAATGCTAATATTTGTCTTATCCATATCTTTTGTTATTACCCATGTCTCACAGGCATACAGCACGCAGGAGAAGATGCAGGTGTTCAATACTTTTAATTTTGTCTGCAAACTAATTGCTTTACTTTTCTAGATTTTGTCCATTGCTTTCAAATTTGTTTTTGTCTTTCTCTCTATTTTCTAATCTCTATTTCTTTTTTTGCAATCCAGATTATAGGTTAGTTTTCTTCCTAAATATGTAAAGCTATCCACATTTTCAATTTCTTTCCCATCTACTAGGATGTTTCTTGTCATGTTGTTATCATCAAGTATCATTGTCTTAGTTTTTTTCGCTATTGATAGTCAGTCTACATATATCTTTTTCCTTCTTCATTAATTAAGCAAATGTAATGTTTTCTCTAGTTGTTCTTCACTTTTTTCAATGATAACTATGTCATCTGCAAATCTCACATTATTGAATTTTACACCGTGAACTGATGTTCCCCGAATCTCTTGGTCATCTTATCCATGACTCTTTCTAAGAGGCTTATGAAGATAATTGGGGATGTAGGATTTCCTTGTCTAGTGCTTCTTTTTGGTTTGAACCAGTTTCCTAGCTCCCCAAGCAATTTCACAGCTGTTTCTGCATTTTCATTAATATACCTTAGCAGGTTTATTAGTTTATGATCCACTAGTAACATTGATGACACATTTTATGATAATTTTTGAAAGTTAGCATTGTTTTAAACGTTTTGTTCTTCTAGTATTATTATTTTTTTCAGTACTTTATTGTAAGCATGTAGATATTATTTCGAATAAAGTATTTTTCGGTAATTTTCGTTTTAGAATGAATTAATGTGCATTTCCTGAATTTTAATAATAAATTATTAGTAACACTCTATCATTTGATAGATTTACAATAATTTAGTCGAAAAATTAAGCGTTACATATCTCTTTTTCTTGTTTGTTTTATTAAGTTACGGCAACGCAACACTTGGGCGATCTGCCTAGGGGAATGCCTTCCGGAAGATCTTTCTAAGGGTAACTCGCCTCTATTCAGGCGTTACAGACGTAGAGAAAACCTGGAAAATTCCACGTGACCAGTCCGTTCTGGCGAGGCGTGAACCCGCGACCGAACACCCAGTGTTTAGGGAACAGAACCGCTTGACCACTGGTGGGCCCGCTTCAACTTATAGCTGTTAAATTAATATTTAATTGAAGAATGAATATTTTGAGTTAAAAGCGTATCCTTTCAATATAATTTAACATTGAAAGATCAATTCAATTTAATATACCATTACATATACCTTTATAAGATATTATTTGATTCTTCGACAGAAAAACTTAGTCAATAATACTGTATAATAGAACAATTGGCGATAATTTTTTAAAACCAGCTTACACACAAGTTATCTTCAAATTTGGAAAATTTTATTTAATCCTCTACGAATCCTTTATGACAAGTTGATCTTCGTTAGATTGTACTTTTATTCTGTATAAACGTCACTGAAGACGATCGGCAAGTATATTTGTAAAGGATTAACGAGCAATTTTTTATTGTGACATCGTCACAATGCCGGGCTGCAATTTTTAATCGTATTTTTAAATTTATTTAATTTAAGATATATGCTCTCCACCTCAAATTAGTAGTGGCTTGCCCCTGTATATCATACTTTTCGTGCCGGTCATCTATCTAACACTTTTCAAGGGGAAATTTTTAAATTGAAATAACGTAACTTTAATTTTGGATAAGATGTTCTTATATAGTTAATCAGGGTCGCTTACCCCCAAGGTTTCCATATATGGTCTCCTCCTTCATTTATCTAACTCTGTTCTCGAGATAAAGGAAGGACAGACAGAAAACGAACAACAGTGCGAATTTATAGGTCTACAATTTTTTAAATTGTAGCCTAAATAAAATTTCCAATTTTTGACGGTTTAGTCGATGTTTTGAAACTTAACTTCAGTTCTTTTGCCCTATTAGTTTACCAAGGCATCAGCCATATTGTATAGTATTACATCATCCGCTGATATAAATGAAAAAGGAGTAGTTAACTGCTCAATTTGATATCGGCTATTGCTGTGCTATTTGAGTTTGTGTCGACAATTAACTTTACAGTAAACACAACCAGCGGAGCCCGTAGACTATGGAAAAGGGGGCAGAAACTATAAAAAGAACATCGTACTGTACATTACGCAAGAAGCTTCGAACTCTATTATTCAACGTCAGATCAGCGCTCTCACAAGGTGGTACCGGTTGCACTCTGGACTAACTTGGCCTCGAAAATAAGAAATGGGGTTTTGATCAACATTCGACGAAGTTGAATTAGTCAATGGACAATATCTTTCATTAGTTTCTTTTATATTTGCAGAATAGGCTAGAAGTCACGAATTTTCTATTGTTTGGGACTCCTTGGAATTAGAAAAAAAACCTGAGACGAAATGGGACATGTGCCACAAGTGCCCCAATATACGGATGTCTCAGTATTTGAATTTACGCTAGAAAGAAGAAATTCATTGACGTTTTACACAACGATGGTCTGAATATGACTGAGCTGTTCTCGTTCCACTGTTAATATAAAGGAATTCCTTCAGTGATGATTTTAAGTGAAATCAATAGCGTTGGAACGTTTTATTTCGTGGATGACACACTGAATGCAAATCAGTATGAAACTGTTGTTACACTTTATATCGTCACCATAGCCAGAGATACAATTGGATTGGAGCCATACATTTTCCAACAAGATTTTACATCCTGCCAGATATGTACACAGCGAATTGTACATTTCTGATTTTAATGATTTTTAATATCTTTAAAATATTAAACGATTATCGATATTTCGTTCTTCCAGATGCAAAAACAGTTTTCAGAACTGGGAATAAAAATGCTAAATTATGATGGGAATCTCAGCCCAACTAAAAACATTAGTATATACAATGTATTCATGAGAATTTTGTCTAATTTTTTTATTTACTGTTCTTCAGTATATCAAAACAAGTTTCGGAATTTTAAACATCGTATTATATATGTCTGTCATATAAAATACATTGCAGTTTTTATTTTTTTTCTAAATTTATCACTTCTTATCACTAATACATTATCCCCATCATAGGTTACACAGCATTATGCATTATTAACATTCTGCTGATTCATATAAACTCAGAAGGGGTGCAATACTTTAGAACACTAATGTATATTTTTACATAATAACCTAAGAGACTAATTTCCTACAGAAATTAGTCTCTTAGGTTATTATTTAGCTTATGGTTAGTTTATAGATTGTGAATTGTTTCCCTTTTACTGATTCTCTGCTTGAAAGTTGCTGTAGAAAACTAAGTAAACACGAAAATGGTGTTTACTAGTTTCTGTTTTGAATTGAACTTGTTTAATAAAATAGTAATGCTATTAAATATAAAGCTTGAACTCCGTTATAAAACTTGTTTAAAATTACCTAATTTTATGGTAATAAAATTAATTAAATGTTTGTTTAGCTCAGACGCCTCACTGGTTTTATGAGTGTTAATTTTTTTGTGTTTCAGTTCACTTCTATTGATGTTTGATGCTTTAGATAGTATTTAGAATTTAATTTTCTAATAACTTATAATCCTAGAAATTTGTAGCTTGGAAAATAATGTCATTTTTAATTTATTACAAAAAAAAATAGCGTTGCCCTTGGCCTCGTGGAAAAGTGTTGGGTGGTTCGAGTGTGCTTAATTATATGCTATACATTAGAGGGAATAGAAGAGACTACGATAATTGGGCTCAACAGGGTATTTATGGTTGGAGTTGGAAGGAAGTACTTCCATACTTTATACGATCCGAAGATAATCGCGATCCAGAAATTGCTTATAATGGTAAGGTGATATTGAAAATTTATGGAAGAAAATCTGAATGAATACTTTTAAAATATTCGAAGTAAACAGAAATACTTACTTTAGTTTATATATCATTAGGTTATCATGGACGAGATGGTCCACTTACAGTTTCTACTCCACCGTTCGTTACAGATTTAACTTTTGCATTTCTTGAAGCTGGAAATCGTTTTGGTTATCGTAATATAGATCTTAATGGTCCTATACAAACAGGTAATACTTTCAGGCTACTCAACTTTTTCATAATAATTAATTAATTTACTTTTGAGTATAATTATCTTAAAAATAATTTTATAGAGAAATTTTATGATTATATTTGCCATATTTTTAGGATAATTTATATTATTGCTATGTTTAGGTTTTGCCATTCCTCAAGGGACAATACGTAGAGGAGCGCGATGTAGCACTGCCAAAGCATTTCTCGAATTAACTAGAGGAAGAAATAATTTACATATTTTAATACATGCATACGTTACTAAAGTACGTTTTATTATAATGTTAAGCAGAATGAATTGTTTAGTGTTAACATTCGTGTTAATGTTACAGATAGGATTTCATAGAGGAAGAGCACACAGTGTACACTTTGATTGGAATCGTAAACATAACATAGTATATGCCAAAAAGGAGATAATTGTTTCAGCAGGTGCCGTTAATACTCCGCAATTGCTCATGCTATCTGGTATAGGGCCTAAAGACGAATTGGAAGCATTGAAAGTGAGTTTAAAAAAATCGTTTTAAATACAATTAAGTCATATAAGTTTTCTGTGTCTCTGTAATAATTTTAATTTATATAATGAACCTATTTCAGATTCCAGTAATAGCGAATTTACCAGTTGGCTATAATTTACAAGATCATGTCGGTGCTGCGGGTCTTCACTTTAAAATAAATGCACCAATTTCTCTTTTGGAACCACGACTTATGTCTATTAAAAATATTGTTAAATATTTTCTTTTTGGTTCTGGTAAGTTTGTATCATAGACCTATATTAATAATATATAGTAAGATTTATAGACTTAATATTATAGGACCGTTAACAAATTTGGGAGGAGTTGATGGTTTGGGATTTATCAATACACGTTATGGTAACGTTACTGACGATTGGCCTGATGTACAAGTCCTTTTTGTCTCTAGCAGTCCAGTTGCAGACGGAGGCGAAACAGTTCGGAAAATTATGGGGATAAGCAATAGAGTAACTCCATTTTAAATTAAAATAAATTTTTCATAACTTTTGTGTGAAATTTTTTAAAAAATGCAAATGTTTTCAGATGTGGTGGCAAGTTTATTACCCATATATTTATGACGATACGTTTACTCTATACCCTCTTTTACTGAGACCCAAGAGCAGAGGGAGAGTAAAATTAAAATCTTCAAATCCCTACGATCGTCCATTGATCGATCCAAGATATTTAACTGATATAGATGATGTTCATACTTTAGTAGAAGGTATAGAGTTAGTTATTTTGATATATATATTTTGTCATTAAAANATTGAAATTTCTCAATCCCTCTTCAGGCTTCCAACATAATAGTCATTTAACTTGTTTTTTTTCTTACAATAACACTGCGGTTGCCTACATCATTTGTATAAGTTATTCATCATCAAGACGTATGGAAAATACTATAAAGTCAGTAGTAAAATTTAAAGGTAAAAAAGATTTCTTGTTAAAAAAAAAAAAAGATTATTAAGTTAACACCGTTATCTTCGGAGTTCGATGATAAATTTATTTTCTTTCGTAGTAAAACAACGACTACTGACGGAAACAAGAAATGGCCATTGTCTGAAGGTTATTTCGTATGCATTTAAAAAAGTTCCCGAAAAATGACGACCGTTTAGAGGTGTCCATTGTTGAGAAGTAACCGTTATTGGAAGTTCGATTCAATATCATAAACATAACTAATGGTTATTATATTCTCCCAATACAAAAGGAAGTAGGCCTACACTGCTAAGCCGAACAAAACACTTAAAATATTTATTTAAAAATTTTAGAATTTTGTTTTGTTAAATTACAATACTATCTTGTTATAGTATTATTATTTTGATGTTATGCCAGTAAACTGGATAAGGGCAACTCGAACAACAGAGAGAGAGTTAATAAAGCATCAAAGGCTAATGGCTGCTTGCATCGGTAGTCATGCATTTTTAAAATGCGATTTTTTAAGCTAACAAAGTTCATTAAAAATGTTCCACGTGGTACAATGAATTATAAAAAAGACTAATTAAAATATATAAAAAATATACACGCTCTTTTTTTTTGTTAATTTAGCTTATACTAACATCGATTTTAAACATAGAAATTAATATAAATTGCACGTTAATACGTACAAAATTAAGTTTATAAAATTTTATTTATTTGTAAAAAAATCTCACTTTTTGAATTGTTAGAAAGTCATAATGTAACATTGATTATAAGTTGACTTATAACTGAATTTTATATACAAAAATCCTTTAATTCGATAAAGAATTTTGAAGTTTTCTTTTCAAAATATTGTAAATTTTTCTACCATTTCTTTAACATATGGGTCAGTCGGTTCATCAAGGTGGAGTTTGAATTAAATAGCGTGAAAATTGATATAGTTTACGAAACAAAATGCTCTTCACGCAGATTTTTCCCCAACTGTTTCATCACTTAACATGAACCTAGAATCTTATAAAGGATAATGCAAAATCTATTACACATTTTATCAAGTTTATTACCATTTTTCGCCTCTTTGTACGTATGGAACATATACAAAGGAAGTTTGCCAATTAAGGATTATTATTTACCTGCCTATGATTACATAATAAGTAAGTTGTATTTATTTATTATTTTCTCAGTTTTAATGTCACTAGGTAATACGTTATAGTTTAAATATTGAGTACGCAACAAAGATTTTTAACAAATTTTATTATCACCTTACGAAAACAGAACAGAAATTTGTAATCATTAAAAGACCCAGCACGATTTAAATAAATAGGCCTCCAAATTAATATTTTAAAAATTTATTTTGATAAGTGGGGTAAATTTATTATATTCATATATACATATATTATCTTTATGGCTTTTACTATTAGCTAGGCCAAGGGTGGGCAACCTTTTTTATAACATGGGCCAGAATCAATTTTACGTTTTTTCCGCGGGCCATAGTAGTTAATTGACACCTTGTGACCTGTAAATTTTTAGTCTGCAAATATGAAATAAATAAATAAANGTGTTTAAGATTCATTTAACAACTATAAATTATATTTTAATCAACTAATAAACAATTTTATATTATAATTTATTTACATTCGGACAAAACTTTAACAATTCTCTGTGTAAAAGTAAAAAAGGAAAATAATCTGAATTTCGATAGTTTTAAGCCCATCAATGGTCGGTGGATAAAACCACTAATGTATGGGCTGGCCACATGGAGTTTTTGGATTTTCTTCACATTTAGCAGCTAAATAGGAGCCAGTGTTTTATAGAAAGTCCTTCTGTAGGGCACCTCCTTGGCAGATTGTCCACGTTTTGCGTTGCCGTATTCCATCAAACAAAACCTTTACGTTTTAAACTATATTTTAATTTTATTCTATTTAAGCTTCTTTGTATTGCTATTAATTTTCGGAAACTATGAATTTTTATTTATCAATTTTACTCCTTCTTTTGACGCGGCAGTATATAATGTTTATGATATTCCAACAAAATATAATATTTTAACGATTAGGAATTTTCATTTTTAATTTAAACCATTATATATTTAGCATTTTATATGCATAAATGCGATAGACTTAATTTAAAATATACAATATTGAAAAGAATTTTCATCAGTCGACAGAATATTTTAATTTCATTTGTCTAGTAACATTCATTATCATCATCATTAAACCTGGGCTCATTGCCCGTTAGTGTCTGATGCCTTTTCCACTAATTTCTTCCATTTCTCTCTATCCATTGCCGATTTTCTCAATTCCTGTACATTCGCTCCACACCACTTCTTCACGTCATCAATCCATTCTCTATATGGTTTGCCTTTTTTGTTCGATCCATCCATAATATCATAAAGTCTTAATTTTTCTATTTTCATTCATTCTTGTGATGTGTCCAAACAGTTGAAGTTTTCGTTGTATAATTTTTTATAAGAGATTCTCTTTCATATATATCCTATTATAAAATTCTTCGTTTGTGACTTTCTGCATCCATCCTATTTGTAAGATCTTTCTGTAACAGTGTCTTTCAAATGCTAATATTTGTCTTATCCATATCTTTTGTTATTACCCATGTCTCACAGGCATACAGCACGCAGGAGAAGATGCAGGTGTTCAATACTTTTAATTTTGTCTGCAAACTAATTGCTTTACTTTTCTAGATTTTGTCCATTGCTTTCAAATTTGTTTTTGCCTTTCTCTCTATTTTCTAATCTCTATTTCTTTTTTGCAATCCAGATTATAGGTTAGTTTTCTTCCTAAATATGTAAAGCTATCCACATTTTCAATTTCTTTCCCATCTACTAGGATGTTTCTTGTCATGTTGTTATCATCAAGTATCATTGTCTTAGTTTTTTTCGCTATTGATAGTCAGTCTACATATATCTTTTTCCTTCTTCATTAATTAAGCAAATGTAATGTTTTCTCTAGTTGTTCTTCACTTTTTTCAATGATAACTATGTCATCTGCAAATCTCACATTATTGAATTTTACACCGTGAACTGATGTTCCCCGAATCTCTTGGTCATCTTATCCATGACTCTTTCTAAGAGGCTTATGAAGATAATTGGGGATGTAGGATTTCCTTGTCTAGTGCTTCTTTTTGGTTTGAACCAGTTTCCTAGCTCCCCAAGCAATTTCACAGCTGTTTCTGCATTTTCATTAATATACCTTAGCAGGTTTATTAGTTTATGATCCACTAGTAACATTGATGACACATTTTATGATAATTTTTGAAAGTTAGCATTGTTTTAAACGTTTTGTTCTTCTAGTATTATTATTTTTTTCAGTACTTTATTGTAAGCATGTAGATATTATTTCGAATAAAGTATTTTTCGGTAATTTTCGTTTTAGAATGAATTAATGTGCATTTCCTGAATTTTAATAATAAATTATTAGTAACACTCTATCATTTGATAGATTTACAATAATTTAGTCGAAAAATTAAGCGTTACATATCTCTTTTTCTTGTTTGTTTTATTAAGTTACGGCAACGCAACACTTGGGCGATCTGCCTAGGGGAATGCCTTCCGGAAGATCTTTCTAAGGGTAACTCGCCTCTATTCAGGCGTTACAGACGTAGAGAAAACCTGGAAAATTCCACGTGACCAGTCCGTTCTGGCGAGGCGTGAACCCGCGACCGAACACCCAGTGTTTAGGGAACAGAACCGCTTGACCACTGGTGGGCCCGCTTCAACTTATAGCTGTTAAATTAATATTTAATTGAAGAATGAATATTTTGAGTTAAAAGCGTATCCTTTCAATATAATTTAACATTGAAAGATCAATTCAATTTAATATACCATTACATATACCTTTATAAGATATTATTTGATTCTTCGACAGAAAAACTTAGTCAATAATACTGTATAATAGAACAATTGGCGATAATTTTTTAAAACCAGCTTACACACAAGTTATCTTCAAATTTGGAAAATTTTATTTAATCCTCTACGAATCCTTTATGACAAGTTGATCTTCGTTAGATTGTACTTTTATTCTGTATAAACGTCACTGAAGACGATCGGCAAGTATATTTGTAAAGGATTAACGAGCAATTTTTTATTGTGACATCGTCACAATGCCGGGCTGCAATTTTTAATCGTATTTTTAAATTTATTTAATTTAAGATATATGCTCTCCACCTCAAATTAGTAGTGGCTTGCCCCTGTATATCATACTTTTCGTGCCGGTCATCTATCTAACACTTTTCAAGGGGAAATTTTTAAATTGAAATAACGTAACTTTAATTTTGGATAAGATGTTCTTATATAGTTAATCAGGGTCGCTTACCCCCAAGGTTTCCATATATGGTCTCCTCCTTCATTTATCTAACTCTGTTCTCGAGATAAAGGAAGGACAGACAGAAAACGAACAACAGTGCGAATTTATAGGTCTACAATTTTTTAAATTGTAGCCTAAATAAAATTTCCAATTTTTGACGGTTTAGTCGATGTTTTGAAACTTAACTTCAGTTCTTTTGCCCTATTAGTTTACCAAGGCATCAGCCATATTGTATAGTATTACATCATCCGCTGATATAAATGAAAAAGGAGTAGTTAACTGCTCAATTTGATATCGGCTATTGCTGTGCTATTTGAGTTTGTGTCGACAATTAACTTTACAGTAAACACAACCAGCGGAGCCCGTAGACTATGGAAAAGGGGGCAGAAACTATAAAAAGAACATCGTACTGTACATTACGCAAGAAGCTTCGAACTCTATTATTCAACGTCAGATCAGCGCTCTCACAAGGTGGTACCGGTTGCACTCTGGACTAACTTGGCCTCGAAAATAAGAAATGGGGTTTTGATCAACATTCGACGAAGTTGAATGAGTCAATGGACAATATCTTTCATTAGTTTCTTTTATATTTGCAGAATAGGCTAGAAGTCACGAATTTTCTATTGTTTGGGACTCCTTGGAATTAGAAAAAAAACCTGAGACGAAATGGGACATGTGCCACAAGTGCCCCAATATACGGATGTCTCAGTATTTGAATTTACGCTAGAAAGAAGAAATTCATTGACGTTTTACACAACGATGGTCTGAATATGACTGAGCTGTTCTCGTTCCACTGTTAATATAAAGGAATTCCTTCAGTGATGATTTTAAGTGAAATCAATAGCGTTGGAACGTTTTATTTCGTGGATGACACACTGAATGCAAATCAGTATGAAACTGTTGTTACACTTTATATCGTCACCATAGCCAGAGATACAATTGGATTGGAGCCATACATTTTCCAACAAGATTTTACATCCTGCCAGATATGTACACAGCGAATTGTACATTTCTGATTTTAATGATTTTTAATATCTTTAAAATATTAAACGATTATCGATATTTCGTTCTTCCAGATGCAAAAACAGTTTTCAGAACTGGGAATAAAAATGCTAAATTATGATGGGAATCTCAGCCCAACTAAAAACATTAGTATATACAATGTATTCATGAGAATTTTGTCTAATTTTTTTATTTACTGTTCTTCAGTATATCAAAACAAGTTTCGGAATTTTAAACATCGTATTATATATGTCTGTCATATAAAATACATTGCAGTTTTTATTTTTTTTCTAAATTTATCACTTCTTATCACTAATACATTATCCCCATCATAGGTTACACAGCATTATGCATTATTAACATTCTGCTGATTCATATAAACTCAGAAGGGGTGCAATACTTTAGAACACTAATGTATATTTTTACATAATAACCTAAGAGACTAATTTCCTACAGAAATTAGTCTCTTAGGTTATTATTTAGCTTATGGTTAGTTTATAGATTGTGAATTGTTTCCCTTTTACTGATTCTCTGCTTGAAAGTTGCTGTAGAAAACTAAGTAAACACGAAAATGGTGTTTACTAGTTTCTGTTTTGAATTGAACTTGTTTAATAAAATAGTAATGCTATTAAATATAAAGCTTGAACTCCGTTATAAAACTTGTTTAAAATTACCTAATTTTATGGTAATAAAATTAATTAAATGTTTGTTTAGCTCAGACGCCTCACTGGTTTTATGAGTGTTAATTTTTTTGTGTTTCAGTTCACTTCTATTGATGTTTGATGCTTTAGATAGTATTTAGAATTTAATTTTCTAATAACTTATAATCCTAGAAATTTGTAGCTTGGAAAATAATGTCATTTTTAATTTATTACAAAAAAAAATAGCGTTGCCCTTGGCCTCGTGGAAAAGTGTTGGGTGGTTCGAGTGTGCTTAATTATATGCTATACATTAGAGGGAATAGAAGAGACTACGATAATTGGGCTCAACAGGGTATTTATGGTTGGAGTTGGAAGGAAGTACTTCCATACTTTATACGATCCGAAGATAATCGCGATCCAGAAATTGCTTATAATGGTAAGGTGATATTGAAAATTTATGGAAGAAAATCTGAATGAATACTTTTAAAATATTCGAAGTAAACAGAAATACTTACTTTAGTTTATATATCATTAGGTTATCATGGACGAGATGGTCCACTTACAGTTTCTACTCCACCGTTCGTTACAGATTTAACTTTTGCATTTCTTGAAGCTGGAAATCGTTTTGGTTATCGTAATATAGATCTTAATGGTCCTATACAAACAGGTAATACTTTCAGGCTACTCAACTTTTTCATAATAATTAATTAATTTACTTTTGAGTATAATTATCTTAAAAATAATTTTATAGAGAAATTTTATGATTATATTTGCCATATTTTTAGGATAATTTATATTATTGCTATGTTTAGGTTTTGCCATTCCTCAAGGGACAATACGTAGAGGAGCGCGATGTAGCACTGCCAAAGCATTTCTCGAATTAACTAGAGGAAGAAATAATTTACATATTTTAATACATGCATACGTTACTAAAGTACGTTTTATTATAATGTTAAGCAGAATGAATTGTTTAGTGTTAACATTCGTGTTAATGTTACAGATAGGATTTCATAGAGGAAGAGCACACAGTGTACACTTTGATTGGAATCGTAAACATAACATAGTATATGCCAAAAAGGAGATAATTGTTTCAGCAGGTGCCGTTAATACTCCGCAATTGCTCATGCTATCTGGTATAGGGCCTAAAGACGAATTGGAAGCATTGAAAGTGAGTTTAAAAAAATCGTTTTAAATACAATTAAGTCATATAAGTTTTCTGTGTCTCTGTAATAATTTTAATTTATATAATGAACCTATTTCAGATTCCAGTAATAGCGAATTTACCAGTTGGCTATAATTTACAAGATCATGTCGGTGCTGCGGGTCTTCACTTTAAAATAAATGCACCAATTTCTCTTTTGGAACCACGACTTATGTCTATTAAAAATATTGTTAAATATTTTCTTTTTGGTTCTGGTAAGTTTGTATCATAGACCTATATTAATAATATATAGTAAGATTTATAGACTTAATATTATAGGACCGTTAACAAATTTGGGAGGAGTTGATGGTTTGGGATTTATCAATACACGTTATGGTAACGTTACTGACGATTGGCCTGATGTACAAGTCCTTTTTGTCTCTAGCAGTCCAGTTGCAGACGGAGGCGAAACAGTTCGGAAAATTATGGGGATAAGCAATAGAGTAACTCCATTTTAAATTAAAATAAATTTTTCATAACTTTTGTGTGAAATTTTTTAAAAAATGCAAATGTTTTCAGATGTGGTGGCAAGTTTATTACCCATATATTTATGACGATACGTTTACTCTATACCCTCTTTTACTGAGACCCAAGAGTAGAGGGAGAGTAAAATTAAAATCTTCAAATCCCTACGATCGTCCATTGATCGATCCAAGATATTTAACTGATATAGATGATGTTCATACTTTAGTAGAAGGTATAGAGTTAGTTATTTTGATATATATATTTTGTCATTAAAAAATATATATATATATAATTTTATTAATCCTTCTGCTTTAGCTATGAAGATATGTTTTTCATTAGCTATATCTGCTCCATTTAGAAAGTTTGGCGTTAAACCTTTTAAGACCATTTTTCCAGGATGTGAAAAATATGATCAGTGGACAGATAAATACTTCGAATGTGTAGCTAGAACTTTCACTATAACTATATATCATCCAGTTGGAACGTGCAAAATGGGTCCTTCTTGGGATACAAGTGCAGTAGTCGATCCAAAACTCAGGTGAGAATACTTAAATGTTTCGTTTATTCATTTTATTCAATTTAGCTAAAATATATAATTTTTAGGGTACGTCACGTTCGTAGTTTACGTGTTGTTGACGCTTCTGTTATGCCAACTATTGTTTCTGGAAACACCAATGCTCCTACCATTATGATTGCAGAAAAAGCTGCTGACTTGATCCGAAGAAGTATTACGTATCACTGATGCCAAAAATTTTGCTACGTGCCATAAAGAATTGTAAGAAACCTTAAAAATGTATTGATAGTTTAAATATTCAAATTATAATTCTGTCACGATATGTTTATGGTATTTCTTTTTGTAAGATAGTAACGGGTGTTCTCTTTAAATGGATATAGGTTAGAGCATTATGATTTATGCTTCATGAATAATTCTAACAAGAACGAATACAAAAATTAAAATGATAAAAGTAATGTTTTATGGAAAAATTTTTAGTATTAAACATTTTCTGTATCTGAATGAATTAGTATGTATTGTGATTGTTCCAGTTCAATATTTTTCAAATAATGTATTATTGAGTTATTCATTTAGCATTATATATTAATTAATAATCAAATATGAAATGAAACAAGAGAAGAGTTTGTAAACCATGTTTTTATTTCTAACCTAGACATATTTATGAGCATCTAAAACAACTACTGATAGAAAAAAGCTACTTTTAATGATCAAGGCTTGTAACTACAGCAATAATTTGTGAATATAATTATGAATATTCAGTTTTAAGTAAAATGCGAAGAATAATAATTCTAGTTTAAATAAAAATCAAATTTCCATACTGATGTATATTTATAAAAATCAATCATAACTCTTTTGTTGAAGACATCAACAATAAAATCATCACTAACGATCCGTCATTCTTTTTAGTTCCGCCATCTTCATGCTACGTACACACGAGTCTCATCAATCAGGTCAAAGGATCCATGTTTCGTTGCACCGCATTGATTACAATAGTTTTTGTAAGGGATTCCATTAGAGAATGAAACTGTACTCTTATTAATTTATTTTAAAAAATAAATTCAAGATATTTTATATGTTTACGACTTTACTTTTTTTTTAAATTTAAATATGAAAGAAAAACTAATCTCTAAAATATTATTGGCACAACAATTTATTTACAATAAGTTAAAACAATATCATAAGAATATGAAAAAATGACAAGTACATAAAACTGACTTATGTTGACCCGTATAAGTAAAGAAGTTTAACAGGAAGACATTATTTTTTCGACTTTCCTCTTGCTGCATGTTCACTAGAACAAGTCTCCGGATTCCAAACAAGGTTACTGTTTCACACAATTTTTTAAAACATCTTCCATTATTATTTCACTTTCCATACAGGGAATTCATACTCCGAATCATATCTGAAGCCTTCTCTGCTATCATGATGACAGGAGCGTTAGTATTTCCGGAAACGATTTCGGGCATTATAGACGCATCAATCACTCTTAGACCTTGCACACCTTTCACTCTGCAATCAGACGTTAAAGATCATTAAACTGTTAATGACCTCTTATGGGACAAAACAGAGGATATAACAAACAATGCCAAAGGTAAGACGGGTTAAGGTTTAAAATTAAGGTCAGACTGAATGATGAGCAATATTTGAAAGAACAAACAAAGTAAAACTTGAAATTTACGTAAGTAGGCCTGATGTTTAATATCATGCACAGAGGTATAGAGACCATTTAGACAAGGAATTTAAGCGAATTAAATAAAGTAGGATTTATAATAATTATTTTTAATCTAAAAATAAGAACATATGCTTAAATAATTTTATATAAAATTTATAATTTTTGAATGTCTTAAAGTAAAATTTTTAAACAGTAAAATAATTTATAACAACGATTAAAAAAAAAGCAGAAATTAATCAATAAATATTATAAGACGAAAGTAAAAGAGTAATAATGAAATTTAAAACAATGCATGACCTAATATTTACCTGAGAAAAGGGTCTACAACAGCTGTGGGATCATCGGGTGCTCCCATCTTACACGTTCCTACAGGATGATACAGTGTACACGTGAAGGAACGTGACACACATGCCAAATAGGGATCTGACCACATCTCATAATGTTCGCATCCTGGAAAAGGTACGGGAAATGGGCGTGCTCCGTATTTCTTGAAAGGAGGCGATAGAGAAAGGGCAATGCAAATTTTCAAAGCTATAAAAATGCTTTAATGAGGTCAATGCGAAACACGTAATAATTAAAAATTTATTTTTAGTTAGCTCTAATTTTTTTTATGGCAAAATGAAAGGCGTGAAAAGGATTCGTTCTTACCATCAACCATTGTTGCAATGTCGTAAGGATGAGTCAGATATCTCGGTTGTATAATGGGAGGGACGTAAGGACTCGCAGATCGAAGCTTAATGTATCCTCTACTTTTAGGGCGAAGCATTACAGGAAGTAAGGAGAATGAATCGCGATAGGAAAAAGGTTCATACATTTTTTTCCAGACCTGAAATACGATAAATAATTACTAAATATAATTAACGATTCGTAAAATTATAAAATACATACTTCATCTTTTAGTCCCAAAATATGGCGAAACGCTTGTCCCGCATCTGATGATGGGGAACCACTAGTGAAGTGTATCTCGAAATCAGGAGCGTCATTGCTTTGATTGACATACTTTGTTTTAATAAATCCCAGACCTTCTACTCCACCCAGTACGGCCCACGGACCTGAAACCATAACTTTTAAGTCATTGTTTTGCTTTGATAGATTTTTCTTTGATCGCAATTTTTTATTTTAATGTTAATGGTCAATACACTGTATAATATATATAATTAAATCTACGTAAATATAGAAAAAAAACATGAGAGAGAACATCATACAAACTTTTTAATTAAATTAAATGAATATAATTTAAAATAAAGTTAACCAAAGCTTCTCAATAGTTCATAATATTAATATTCATTTACTCTGAAAATAAGTACATTACGATTTACTATAAATCGTCCACATTGAGAGAATTAAATTGTTGGAACTCACACAAGTGCAGTTTATTAAAAATAACTCTTCATTACCTATGGGGGTGGTCACCTCTTGCTAATTATGGCAGTACCGTGTACCAAATAAAAAATAAATAAATAAAACAAGCGTTATAAAAATGCTTACCTAATCCAGCGATACTAAATTTCACAAAATTACGAAACGTCCTTAATCGATCACCAGTTAAAGTTATTGGCTTGTCAACTAGAAAATGTATTCCTTGTGGATAAATATGGTCCTGAAGGTTTAATCCTACAGGCAAGTCAGCTATGACTGGAATCTGTAAAAAAAAGTCACTTGAACAAATTTTTATTAAATATAAAAGTTCAGAAGGAATTTTCCTCCTGAGAAATCCTTTCACCTATTTTTAGAGATCACGTTTGATAATGACCTGGAAACCAAAGTTGAATTTAGGTTTTTATTATTATTATTATTGATTTAACTCTCTCGGGTCATTAGTAATTAAACTCACAATGTGTAATTCTTTAACTGTTGTCGTGAGTTTTTTGATACGGTCGAATAGAATCGTGTCAAGTATCTCTAATTACACTGATAAATTTTGTTTTAGGTCAGTACAAAGTTAGTAAAATTACTAATTGATAAAATATATATCTTACCCCGTGTTTGAGCAACTCTTCTTTAGGACCGATGCCTGATAACATTAACAATTGAGGAGAATTGACAGCCCCCGCTGATACTATAATTTCTTTTCTAGCTTTCACTGTATGGATATATCCCAATCTATCAAATTGTACAGCTCTAGCCCTCTTTGTATGATCAAACAATATCTATAAAAACATTAATATACATTTACATTAACAATACAAAATATCATAAATAAGTTAAATGTTTTTTTTATCTGCCAAACTTAAGCTTGATATAGCCTATATATAGTTTCAATTCCCTCTCAACTATCAATCATTATAAATCTCTGCTTATTCTTAAACTACATTGTACAGTACTTTAATAGTAAGGATTTCAGCATCATTTCTTTTATTATTATATTTTTAAAAACAAAAAGAATGCTTATGTAATAAAATTAAATAAAATTATACTTATGTTTTAAAATTCTCCTAACAAAAATTTTCTATTGAAGTATAAGTATAATATATCACTGGCTGAAATGTGAAGCGTATTTATCAATTTAAGCCATATTATTATATTACATCTGTTAAAATTTCGAACTTTTGAGAGTATGGACAACACTAGTTATGTCATTAAGAACAATTAAATTCATTAGAAAAAGTTGTATGAACTGTACGAAAAGTTTTTAATTTACAGTGAAAATAAACATTGTAAGCTTAATACAATAAAAAGTTATAGAAATTGATAAACAGTTTGATTTATGAGTAATTTAGCATTTTAAAATATTTATATTGATTTAAAATGTATCAATGTAAGATAATAATTAATCTGACAGCTAAACTGTTAAGCATCGATGGTATATTTTTAAAGTGGATTTTATAAAAAGCAGAATTCCATACTTTAATACATATTGGCTCATAAAAAATCGAAGAAATTTAAATATATATATATATATATTAAAAGTATAAACTTCAAAAAAAAGCTTACAATTAATATTAGTTTACATTCCTATACGTCAGAATTATGAGAAGCTCAACAATTTGTTGCAATAAATTGTCGCGTTAATAGACAGATAAAAAATTTGACTAGATGTAATGAAACTATTTTTCTAATTATAATATTATAGCTTCTTGTTTCTTAATTATCTCAATAACAATGCTACATTTTTCTGTCTTAATATAAAGTAACTTTATTTATTTATTGATTTATTGTACTTGCAACTAGTAACGTCCAACAGGACAAGTAAATATCCCTAAAACAAATCTAAAACAAAAAAAAAGGGAATAGAAATTACATAAACATATCCTGCACGAACAGGCAAAAAACAATAAAAAAAAACATAAAAGTATTCAAGTAGAATACATTAAAAATCATTCAATTAAAGTACGTTAAATAATGTTAACTTAAAAAACAATAAAACATTCGATTAGAGTACTTTAAAATTATAGAATCATTTCGACTTAAAAATTTGTGCGTGATTTTGTTTTATGCAAATTTCCATAACAGAAAGCATTATATAGTATTTTCTACTTCCTTTTTCTCTTCCTCTTACTACAATAGATTTCAATGTTCATTGTTCTATGTATGCAAAACTAGCTTTGTAATGTTAATGTTCTAATTCTGATAGTTTTCTTAAAATCCTTAAAAAAATCGAGCAACGAATACAATCACTTTATTTCTATTAACTTCCTCCCACCCTTTACAGATGGGAGGAAGAATTACTTGCCCTAGAATTTCAGTTTAGTTTTTGAATGTTATCATCACAACAATAGAATTTATTATTATTTCTGCGTGTATATTTTATTCTAAAAATAACAAATATTTGAATCTGGATCAGGATAATAGAAAAGTTAATTTTTAAATAGTAATCTAAAATAAATGAAGCTGAACGAATATTTTTTCATAAATGATGAAAATAGACTTCCAATAGACTTCTCTATCATCATAAAAAAACAGAATTTCAGGGAAATATTATTTATATGAGTAAATAAAGTCAAATTTATGCTTCATTAATTCATGCTTTGCACGACATTAAAATTTTATTACAAAAGAATAAAACTATAAACATTACAAAAACCTTAATTTTTACCTTCAAAACGTAAGCCAATATTACAATATGTAAATTTCTTCTATGTTTAGCAGGTTGAAGAAATGCTTTACTAGTGCTACATCTTGCTCCTCTACGTATTGTACCTTGAGGAATTGTAAACCCTAAAAAGAATTATTACTTTTTAATATCCTAATTTTATTATTTTGCGAATATAATAGGCACTTACCGGCTTGAATTGCTCCATTGATATCGACATTCGGATATCCCAAATATTTACCAGATGCTACAAAGGCGTGTGCTAAAGGTGTAGCGAAACTCGGAGAGGATACTGTCAGATATCCTCCAGTATTATGAAATCCTGATCGAACGAAATGAATTATTCATGAATTTATAAATTACAGAAGAAAATATTTAAATTATAGAATATAAAATTAAGTGTATTTAGTATTAATAAGTGAAGTGAACCGAATATACAAGTACTGTATATACATTCGAAGAAAACAATGGATTTTCTTTTAAAGCTGTTATCATCGAATAGAATATCATTTGAAATTTTTCAGGTCATAATAATATAGACGTGAGAATGTCTTAAATTTTATAAATTTAATAGTTTCAAGTTAATAGAAAAATTCAATTTGTTCCGAATAAAATTGATGCGCAGCAATTGACTGAGTGACACGATTGTTTAGTCAAGTATACCTACTTTGCATCATTCAGTAAATACTTAATGAACCTGAAAATAATGTGAAATGTCAGTATACGTTTATTTTTATCAAATTTAATCTAGTATACATATTAAAAATAATATAATATTGTGTCATAATTGAAATGGCAATGAACTATTTATCATATTATCAGTTTCTTTATCTCAAATACATAAATAAGGAACAAAAATAAATACAAAAACTATTAAAGAAAGTTATTCGCATTAACTTGATTACAATGTGGAAATATCTGGCATTGACATGTTATCACTAATTACTATTATAACAACAGATAAAACAATATCCTATGTAATTATTTTTCTTAATAATTAAGTTTATGTAGTTAAAAATATATATTATTAAACGGATAAAAGTATCAATTTAATTTTTAAATTATATTTTATAGTAGAATATACAGTAGTTATGTTATTCAAATTCCATTTAAATTGGATAACTGACACAGTTATCCAATTTAAATAGAATACATTATTAACTTACGAAAAATATATGATAATGTGTAAATGACATAGAATTTTTTAAATTAAGATTGCGACTGTTAGAAAATGTTAAAAACAGGAAATTATATAGTTTAATAGGATGATAGTAAGACATTGAATTTGCTCCTGTTTACAATATCATTTATTTTTTATTATCCGGATACTATAACTTATTATGATGATATCAAACTATTTTATTGTCCAAGGTGATTTAATGTTTCTTTCTTTACTTAATGATATGATATGCTATTGAAATATATTTGTCTATTCAAGCATAACACCCACCATTAAAAGCCAGGCTGGGATCACGATTATCTTCGGATTTCAAGAAATAAGGAAAGACTTCGTTCCAACTCCAACCGTAACACCCTTTTCTTGCCCAATTGTCGTAATCCCTCTTGTTCCCTCGGACATATAACATGTAATTCAATACGCTGGAACCACCTAAAATTTTTCCTCTCGGCCATTTTGAACGCTGATGAAATTTATCAAAAATTTTGTTAATTCAATTACCAAAAAAGTAAATTAATGAAATCTTAAATAGTTTTAATATTCTACAGAAGTGTTCTTATTATAATATTTCTTTTGTATGCGAACGTGAATAACTTATTGCATAATTAAGAATTGGGTATGTCAACTGTTGATTAAGAAATTGGTAGCACACGATATTAATTTATAATTATTTGTTTTGATTATATGTTTTAAAATAGATTTATTAAGAATTTCAAATTCACAGTTTAGATTCATTTATAGAAATATCATAAATGTATTTTGATAAACCTTATCATGATGTATTATACTGCTCCATGACGAAGACTATCCCCCAAAAATTGAAAATCTTGCTACCTAATTAGTACTATTAGTATGAAAAATGTTCTGTAATTAATTACAGAACATTTTTCATATTAATAAATTAATAATATAGGGCCTTTATGCTTGGGGTGGAAGCATAAAGGCTTTAACTCTATATATATTTTTGGAAATAGAGTCTTTTGTCTTGTGGTGGAAGCATTTATTCCTTCTGTTACGGACTATCTTTTAGAAAATCTCAAAATCATTGTTTTGATCGATGACAAATATCATAGATACTCGATAAAAATTGCTCTTGAATCTTTTGTTTAATAATCTTTAAACTTTTGCCAATAAATCTTAAAAACAATTGAATTAATAAGTGAATTGTTAGATCGATAAAATATTTTATACCCTTCCTTTCAGTCCAAAACACGAAGCTTCTTGAGGTTCAGTTTCGTAAGCCCAATCAATTGGGCTTAATTGTAACGTTGGTGCAGATAGAGGTACATCAGTAGCACTGTTTTCAAGACCACCCGCTTCTAAAAGTAAAACCGTTACTGACGGATCTTCTGATAACCTACTTGCCATAACAGCACCAGCTGATCCTCCTCCAACTACAAATTTAAAGAATTAATTAGAAAATTGTTTAATATTTATGTGAGAAAATTTCACAGTTTGTAAGGCGACACAGAAAATATCGTTTATATTGTTTTTATACTCTTAAATTTAACAAATTAACTCGATAAACTAATTAATTTTCGAAGAATTTGTAATAATTCTTACGTATTATGATTATAATATATGATATTCTAGACTACGTATAGTGTCTCATTGCCGCAAGAGTATTGCAAATCAGGTAAGGTCGGGGTTAAAAGGTTATCACGAAAACCGGATGACCTGCTCTCTGAGGAAAACAGCTGTAAGCCTTCATATTACATTCAGAATAAAGTTAGAAAAGATATGAAATGCTTTTTTCTCTAAAACAAATTAAATATTTCTTGTTAAACACTAAATTAATACGAAATTAATCATCATAAGTATTTAAAAAGGGATTAAAATTCGGTTTTCTAAATTGTTTAAATTACAAAAAATCTTTATTTATTACAACTGATGCTACTTACTACTATTACTATTACTTTAACCTGCTAATTACTTTAAAATTTTAGAAAATTATACGAAATTTTAAATTTAAATGTAAATATGCGTGATAAATGTTTAATAATACTTAAATTTTATACAGTTTATTACATTTTATTTTAAGTATACAAATATTTATATATACTTTCAATATATCTTTAAAATAAAATAAATAACTGTATTTAAAACTGCTTTTTTTTTCATTATATTTCATTATATATTTTGAACTTTGACACTTATATACATTATTGTACAGGATTAAAATAAAAGATAAGGAAAATAAATATGATAAAAAAAATCTAACTAATGTTATGTAATGTTAGTCACGTGTTTTGTTATCAGCTAAATTTAGCATATCCTCTT
Organism: Centruroides sculpturatus; assembly: GCF_000671375.1. Classification (NCBI taxonomy): domain Eukaryota; kingdom Metazoa; phylum Arthropoda; class Arachnida; order Scorpiones; family Buthidae; genus Centruroides; species Centruroides sculpturatus. The sequence continues at coordinate 191,622 of NW_019385460.1, read as the reverse complement.
ATATTTATTCTCTTATTTACTTTAACTATAGCCTAATTTATTTTCTTTAAATAAACAAACATTATTATTCAATACATAATATATATATTATATATAATTATAGAGATTTATATAAAATTTTAGTTCTCATCTTATTATTAACTGAGCATTATCCCTTTGTAGTATATTATCATCAATTTAACAATTATGTAAATAATTGATGATAATATCAAAATTAACATAATTTATTGACTTTTAATTGAATTTAATATATTTTTCTTCAATTTTTATAATTATTAATTGATGATAGTATATTATAAAATGATGTAATTCAATTAAGAGTCAATAAATTCGAAAAAAGAAGTGAAATTATGGAAAAAAAATTGTTAAAGTAAATAAATTTAAACTGTTTTGTGAATTTGTTCTGTATAAATAAGTAAATTTAAGTTTGTTTCTATACAAGTATAAACAGTTTTTATTAATCAATTTTAAATGTGCAATATCATTTAGTAAACTAAACTTCAATAAACAATGCTTCAAAATAAAATGTTTTACAGGGATTCCTTACAAAAAATCCTTTTAAAGGGTTTAAATAGATTTATACAATTGTAAATTCTATTGCAAAAGCTTTTTACAATAATTTATTTCAAACTTTTTTTAAATAAATTTTTAACTAAAAACTTCTTACAATTAAAAAAAATTAAAAATTAAAAATTCAATTAAAAACCAAATACAATTTACAAATTAAAAATTAATGAAATTTTAAGTACAATAACAGAGTTTTTTTAATCCTAAAAAAATATATATATATATATTTTCCTTTAAAATAGAATTTATCTTGAATTTTTCCGTTTTTTTATGTGTGTTATAATAATTTTATCAATTAAAACTTAAGTTTTTAGAATCTTTTATCTTAAAAGATGTATACATGTTTCATATAGGCCTATACACTTCATAATCTATTTTCTTATTCTCAAAATCAATATAATTCCTTTCGTACACATGTCTGTTTAAGAAAGTAATTACATTAATTTACCCATTTTATTCTATGAAATGTTACAGATCATTAAAGATAATTATTACTCATATTAAAACGCCTCTTTTTTAAAATTTTTAGCAATGAAAGTAATGTTTACTCACCGATGATGTAATCATATTCTTGACTAAAGCGATCGGTTGTGAGAGGAACTAAGAAATCCGTCAGTTTAAAGTATACGTAAACAGAAAAGGGCACAAGAGCCGGTAGAAGAGGAACTAAGTCAGTCATTTCTGTCTAGTTGTATTAACCTTTTAAAAGTCGCCACTTTTATGGGACGAGCGTCACGTGACACTCACACGTGAATACCTGCACTTCACCTAAATCTGACCAACCGTTCCTTTTGGACGGAATTTTCTTGATAACATCCCACAAACAGGGTTTACTTTTTACTATATTATTATTATGTAACCGAATTTAACTATTTAATTCGAACATATTGTAATTACGTTGAAAAATCCCAGTTTCAAACTTTTAAATATTTATTTCTAGCTGTTGTGTTTATATTTTATTCATAAACTAAAAGAAATTCAATATATTCAATTGACAATATTTTACTTTATTTACAAAATTCTAATACAAAAATAATGATGAACTTATTTAAAATGATCTCGTAAAGATTGTTTGATCAGATCAGAACCCTTTTCTCCAATCATGATAGACGGGGCATTTGTGTTTCCTGATATAATTGCAGGCATAATAGAAGCATCCACTACTCGAAGACCCTTCACATGCTTTACTCTGAGGAAAAAAAAAAAGAAAAAATGTTACGTCCGAATGGTAACATACATTTTACGTTTTTACTCTAGAAAAATAAACTATACATGCGATAGCTCTATTTAGATTGGAAGTAAATATATTATAGGTATATAAGGCGCTATTTTATTCATTGGAAGACAGCAAACTTGGCCAATTTCTCTATTAGAATTTAAAATATTTTCTTTATTCATTCCTTCTCTTTTATCTCGAAATATTTATTAATTAGTTTTTCTCAGCATATCCTATTTAGGCCACTCAACATCCACTTGAAATCACTATTACCACTTACAAAATTTCACGATTGACCTTTATTAAAATATGTCTACATTACGAATAGCCTGAATTATTCGCATTACTTATTTAGCTGTCAATCCATCAGCATTAAAATATTTAGTTCATATTTAATATCATTATTACAATTCTAAATTACGAATCTATTGTTAGAATATCAAAATCTTCCCAATTCATAATTTGTATAATATAAAGACACGCTTCACATTATTGTATATGTACTAAAATTGTAGATTACCTTAATTCTGGATCGACTACAGTAGTTGGATCCTTTATAGCACCCATTTTACACGTTCCCACAGGATGATAGATTGTGCTTGTTAACGTGCGAGCCAAACAAGCAAAATACTCGTCTCCCCATCTTTCGTAAGATTCGCATCCCGGCATTGCATTTGTTAATATCTCTCGTCCGTGTTTATCAAATGCTGGAGATGTTCCTATAGCAAATGCGATTTTCATACCTACAAACATAAAGAATTCTTGTGAAAATCGAAATAATTACTAATAGTAATGATAACATTATTCATAATATGAAAAAGTCGTGAAAGGTCAACAATTATGTTCTCGAGAAAGTAGAATATGGGGTTAAGAGCGAGATTTAATTAATAGAAGAGTTGAATCATCAAAATTATATCGAGCGCATCAATGAAGCTAAAATAAATTATACACGAACGTGAAATCTGTTAAGAAAAAAAATTGGATTTAAATTATTTAAATGCCATTGTTTAATGTGAGTAAAAATATACATTAAAATATTTATAAATGTTGATTAAGTCAGAATAGTATTTAAACAATACTATGCATTCTAAAAATAAATAAATGTAAGAATTTCTTTAAATCGTAATACATAACCTGTTAAGTAAAAATAATTATTAAATGGTTGGCATTATCTTAAAATAATTTGATAATAAAAGAAGTAATAAAATTTTTAAAAAATAGTTAAAGGAAAATCATAAATTATTTAATAGAAGGAACATAAAAAAACGCAAAAAAAACGGCTTGTGTGATGCCAAAAATACAACATTCTATATTTAACACGTCAAAATATTTTCTCAATTAATTATACATCTTGCAGTAGAATAGGATATAAAAGTATATCCTATAATTAAAAACGAAAACTATACCAAACAATAGTTTTTTTTAACTATGAAAAAAGAATACAAAGAGGATGGATTAAAGTAAATTGTATATATGATCGTTATCATCGTCAATATGAATATAAAATTAAATTAAATTAATTAAAAAATTAAATTTTAAAAGCAAAAGTGTTTTCATAAACATATAGAAATTTATACAAGAGTAAAAGTTTAAAACTTGTTTTAAAACACAAATAAACGTGCAAATCTGTAATTTTCTCAATCATTTTTCTTGATTTATATACAGAAATAATAATAATAATAATTGTTTTTCTTAAATAATATTTTAAATTAGACTTTTTTTTTTTCCTATTCAATCTATTAGATTTTATTCCTATTACATATATCATTACGGATATCATACGATCACTTGTCGATTTAATATAATCGAGATATACATTTGAAGCACAATTAACATTTTTCACTATAGAAATCGTGACCTGAATTCCAAGTTGAATTCAAAATCCATGATGTTCTACATTCTTAATAGTATACAAGAGGTAGATCAGTTGTAACTAACGAGAATCGAGCAGTTTGGAACCATCGCCACATTCAATGGTACTAAAGCTGGAAACGGAGCATGTAGAGTAAAGGTCATAAGCACGGCCGACAAACTATTTTAGACTCTTTCTATAAAACTCCTTGTAGCGATTTGGCCTCACCTGGAGAAATCTTTGAGCCATGTTTAATAGTCTTTAACGTACGAGGCTAGCTAGCTCTTTTAATTATATATTTTTTTGCTACTACGAAAGAATTCATAAAAGTTCAGCCAAGTGATAGTTGAATTTTTCATGTACTAAATCTGGTTCAGATAATTCTCATAAGACTGTGGCCCGTTGCGACCTTTCCAATGATGAAAATATACTTGAATGTAAGAGAAATTTGCATAATAACAAAACTGTAAAAATAGGAAAAATATTTATATTTATTTTTGCAATTTACACGTAAATTGTCTTAATTTCAGTTAAATATTTGCAATTAAATTCGAATTTATAGTAATCAATTTAATAATTGGACCTGTATGATCATTTACTTTTGGAATAAAATTACATTTAACGTAAATTATTAATTTCAATGAACGTATCGTATAATTGTCAAGGTCGTATGACAGTACGCATGAATGAAGGATCGTGTCACTCTTAAACTACATTTTAGATATTTTAATTATTGTATTTTTTAAATAAAAATAAGAAAATATAAACAATATCACATTGAAATTTAAAGTATATAAAGCGACGGGTTATCACAAGACACTCAAATAATTAAGTTGTAATATATAATTAATGGTTTCTCTTTGAAAATTACGAGTTTTCTACATTGAATCTACTCGCATAATTTAATAAAACATGATTTTCTATATTAAGAACATGATGAAATTAATAACATCTTATAACAATTTTCCTAAATTGCATCAAATAATTTATAAAACATCAAAAATCAACTTATTCATCAATCAATTTAGTCTTTTTAGTATAAAATTTAACTTGATATCTTGTTAAATTCAGTAATTTACTTCGCTATAAATTACCGTATGTAGTGCTAATTATATATATTTTCATGTTAAATATATGAAATGTTTGATTTCTTGTAGCGATTTCTTCCTATTAATATTCTGGACTACATCTCAACATGTCTATTGAGAATATAACAGTAATTTGGCTCCAGTTTTAAATAAAAGAATATCAGAAAAATTCAAGTATAATGTGAAAGGATTTATTTTTGTAATGAAAAAAAAATCTTTGAAATGTCTGTTTTGTTATTTAAAAAAGGTGTGTATTTATTACTTTTATTTATATATTTTTATCAATGATTTAAATTATTCTACATTAATTTATCTACCTTCAGTTAGAGTTAGCAAGTCTTCAGGATGAGTTAGATAATTCGGTTGGATTAAGGGATAATCATAGGGATTAGCAGAACGAAGTGTAACGTATCCTCTACTCTTCGGACGAAGGAGAACCGGTAAAATCCCAAAACTGTGACCGGTAGCATGGGGCTTGTATCTTACATCCCAAATCTGAAACGTGTTAAAAAAAAATATTAGATAATTGAAAGCGGAAGGACAACCAACGACACGTGAAGTATCATCAGTTGTCCTAACTCGCAATTATTCTAGCGTATCTTTATGAGAAAAACATTATATAAGGAAGTATCTCGGATTACAAGTTCACTTTTAAGAAGGAAATAAAAATATTAAATAGAATAAGTATATCTTCTCACCTCATTCCTCACACCTACAACGTGTCTTTGTACCGATCCAGCATCAGACATTATAGAACCACCGATAAAATGCAGCTCTATATCGGGATAATCGTTTATGTGTTTATTATATTTCGAGTTTACAAATCCGAAACCTTCCACTCCTCCCAGAGACGTCCATGGTCCTTAATTTTAAATTTTAAAATTAATTACAGCTGTTGCCATCTATCGGCTATAAATTATATTATTTTTTTAAATATATAAAAATTAATTTTACGTTATTAAATTAATTATTGATAGCATTGCGTTATTTTTATAAAAACCTTAAAATATAATTAGTGTAAAACGTATTGGTTTTAATTATATTATTAATTAATGTAGAACCAAAAATAGTTTGCAGCGCCATCTGTTAACACTTATGTGAAATATCTGTGTTATATATTTAAACAATTATAAAAGTTATGATATAATTTAGGAATTAAAACAATTAAATAATTTATATAAAATAATGAGCATTTTATTAATGCAAATTGTAATATTATGCAATATTAATGCAAATTAATGGACATTTTTGCCTATTAATCAGCATTAAGGTAATTTTTTACAATGTTTTAAATTAAAAAAATATATATTTTATTAGTTCCTTATAGGAAAGTAGGAAGATTATTTGGACAACAATATATTTAAAAAACTTTAAAACAAGTTACAAATTTGATTACAAGTTTAACGCATATAAATGAACTTATATATATAACGCTTATTTATTAAAAAAAATGAATGTTTAGTTTTTATTTTAAAATTTATGCATATAACTTGAGAAACTGCATTACTTTTGAACGTTATTCTGCTATCGAAACGTTTGTAAGAAGTATATTTATTAATAGTTCAATGATATTTAAAATACAGTATATAAAAATCAATTAGAAAAACAGTCGATATCGTGTTTTGTTACAATTAAATTAGAACATTCTTATATAAATGAACTTATATATATAACGCTTATTTATTAAAAAAAATGAATGTTTAGTTTTTATTTTAAAATTTATGCATATAACTTGAGAAACTGCATTACTTTTGAACGTTATTCTGCTATCGAAACGTTTGTAAGAAGTATATTTATTAATAGTTCAATGATATTTAAAATACAGTATATAAAAATCAATTAGAAAAACAGTCGATATCGTGTTTTGTTACAATTAAATTAGAACATTCTTATACCTGATACAGATTTTATAGATATTAAATATATTAGAATGGAGAAAGAATTAAAAAAATGCTGTTTTAATTATTTAAAAATATTTTATTAATTAAAATATGCTTGTCAACTTTAAACTGTTTCAATGATAAACGAAAGAACTGTTAAAGTAAGAGCAATATTTATTGTTAATAACAATTAATTACCACTTTAATAATTACAATTAACTTACGTAATAAATGTCTCCTAATTGCTTATAATTTCATGTATTAAAAGTAAATTTAACTTTAAAAACTATCACATAGCGTATTTTCAGCATGACTTGTAAATTAAATTAATCTATAAATATATCCTTTTTACCTATTTTTAAAAATAATGTTAAAATTGCATAAAAGAATTTTAATTATCGTTTCTTTACTCTAATTACTGTCTTAAAAAGAAATTTTTATAATGTAGCGAGCAATTATTAAAACAAAACTCTACTTTTTCTCATTCGTTTCTTCTCCGTTTACGTTATATTTTCTGGGTAAATATAGGTAAAGTACAAGAAGAGATTATAATCTTATAAATTAAATCTTTATATGTATACACTTGCATAGATTTAATAATTAATAGAATGTTTTTTCTTATAAAATTCTGTGATAAATATATACGACAATGGAGTAACATTATGAGAAAGAAGAGAAAAAACCAAATAAAATCTAGACTTTCACTCATGTTATTATAGTAACATCAACTGGCACCGATTGTTTTTTATTGCTACAGGCGATAGCAATCTTATCTTTCGAAGAATAATAATTATTTGATTACAATCGAAGGATATTTTCCCTGATTTTATTAGAATTATTTACTCTATGGGATAATTGTTGTTCCCATTTCTCTTAAAGACATTCCAAGGATTTTAACAATAGAGAATGTAAAGTAAATTCATCGAAGAATTAAAAATTTGATTGCATTTTTTAAAGAAATTTTAACTTTTGTTATAATTAATATTAATAAGTGCATAAGGAAAAGAAATATTTTATTTTTTATTGTTGTTTTTGTTAAGTGAAATGCCAGATAAATCTATTTTTACATCTGTCATTGCATTCACGCTATTTAGATTTCGACATAAAATTTTGAACCATTTTGTGAGAAAGTACTTGACGCTTGACTTATCAACTGTAAAATACAGGATACGTTCAGTTTGATTATTAATAATAATATTATCTACATGAGTAGAGTTAACATTAAAAGATGATATAACGACATTTTCCTTAAATAAAAATTATAAGATTAACTTACCATCGTGTTTCAACAGATATCTTTTGGCATTATCTACTGTAAAAGTTGATGCGAACGTTAGACTGACGTTATTTTTAATAGAAAATTCAATACCAAAAGCGAATATATGATCTTGCAGATTTCTACCAACTGGCAAATCAGCAATCACTGGAATCTAGAATTACATATAGAATTTAATTTTCTATAAATACTATTTACGAAAAATGCTTTGCATATAGATATTTATGATATATTTGAACATAATATAAATAGTATTTATCACACATAAGTAATATTTATATAATTAATATACAATGACTTACATGTATATATGACACAATGACCTAAACTCATATACTTTTGACTTAAAGAGTTATTTAAACAAGTAAATTCGTTTTACAACTCAATTTTATTTGTTATAATAATAGCCTTTTTATGTTATACAGCGTAATATAACTTTAACAGGATATTTTATGTCCTGTTAAAGTTCAATACCATTCTGGTAAGAGTGGTATATAAAACTGTACAATAAAAAATGTTTTTATTCAAGAGTGTTTTTTGTTGCTGTTTAAAGATGAATGCTTTATATATTTTATACTCTGTAAAACAGTATAAATATAATAAAAATATCTCAGGAACTTAAGTTGAATTGTATAAAACTTGCATCTTGTATTCCATTATCATCTTCTGATCGCCTTATCATCACTTTAATGTTATTATCACAGCAGGAATATAATTGTATTATAAAAATATCTGCCATCGCGTGTATACATTGCAAAGATAAAATCATTTATCAACTATGAAAGTTTGAAAGAAAAAAACTATAAAATGAAATTTTGATTAAAAAAGAATTGTTCGAAATTATAAAAGCGGTATAATGGTGTAATTTCAGATATTTAAGAAAGATAGGGTTGGATTTATGAATCAGGATAAGGAGTGCGATAACAATCGACATTTCGTAAGCAAAATAAAGTTGCATAAAGGCTACTTTGATTGTGATTAGCATTGCATTTTATCGCTCAAGTCTTTAGCAAGCAGGGAAATAACAATTAAAGAATTGTTTCAAAGATCTACGCCTCATTCGTTATCTTAAAAGTAAAGGCCAATAACTATCGGTTAAAAATCTTTCCTAGATCTAGAGTTATGATTTTCAAATTCGACCAATACTCTAATGTGTTTCACCTTAAAAGTTCTTTGACGTAATTTTTGACTTAACATTTTAATCTACATGTATAAAAACATTTTAAATTCCTCATAAAAAATTATCATTAACGTAATCTGTAAATCTAAACAACAGAATGAACTTGAAGAATGATCTAAAGGACATCAGCACAGGAAATTTGACCATTTACAATATCTTATCATTGAATGAATTATTTATTTTTTTCTTTTTTTTTGAGAGATGAAATAAAGATTTTCAATTGTGTATTTAAATAGTATCTTTGAATGCAATTCCATACAATCGAATAAAAAACAAACAATAGAATTGATAGAATTAGATATATAAAAAGTAGAGAAGGATAAAAATTGGGTTATATCAGTATCAAGCATCAATTTCTGAAGATTCGGTTCATATATTAATATAATAACACTATTAACATTGCAGTCGAAGGCAAAAACCATCATTTACAGTAATATATTTTTTTAAATTTTGATTCTATAATTAGTTTTCTACCAAAGGGTGAAAGGTTCTTTGTTATTATTGTCTAAAAAGTTTCTGGTATTTTGTAAATAAAACAAATTAAAATCACATTAAAAAACATAATAAAATTATCCGAATAAAAAAATGATGATGTAGAACAGTTTTTAATTTGTGTTAATGTCATTATTTTTGATTATTATTATTAATATTTAATCTATAGAAATAATTGTTTTTAATGAACTTATAAAGGTGCTTATAAAATTCCTTTCATAAAATATTTGATATAAGTAAATTATTATTATTATTTTTTTATTCAGAATCACGATCAGCACAACTACAACAAAGCAAATTAAAAGAAAATTTCTTTAAATACGATGACTTATTTTTTAGATGATTGAATGTAATAAATATTCATGAGAAAATTATTATCTTATATATATATTTTATACAATATCCAGTGATAGATGAGGGATACTCAAACATTTTTAGAGCAAAACAAAATGATAGCAGTTACCTGAATTCATTCGTAATTGTAAAATCTGAGACAAAGATCCAATCAGTAGTTGTGTCTCTATAAATCATATTTAATATAAAAAACCAGTAATGAACAGAAAAGGGAAAAGTTTCATCAATAATGAAAAATTATTTATGTGTTCAATTTTTATTATATCATTGTCTACGTTAGACTTAGTATATTAATAGGACTTATTATAGCCTACTGGTGTTGTTTTAGTTTTTGCAAATAACAACACCAGTATAATAAGTCCTATTGATATACTAAGTCTAACGTAGACAACGATATAATAAAAATTGAATAAAGTAAACTGATACTGTTTTTTCCTCTCTTTATTGCGTAAATTTCTCTAGAAGAATTGTATGAAAATTTATTTATTTATTGAAAATTTACTTTGAATTTCTCTATAGATGATATCAATAGAAGCAATTTGAAATTTATGATGGAGACAAAAATACTCGAAAATAGTCATAATGTATTTCACAATTTTTCATGAAAAATGTCAAAACAAAATATTCATTGGATGGCTGCACAATTAATATCTTATCATTCGGGTTTATGTAAGCGTATAGTTTCCTATGCTTTGTATAAAAATAACACACGATTTATGATATAACTAAAGAACCATTTTTAGTTTTCTACACACCTATAAAACAAAATTGAAAAAAAAGGATAATCTACATTTAACTTGAAGTGCCTAGATGATAAAAATGATTTAACTATTTTAAGTTTATTTTTAACATGGGATAGACTAGAATGTCTGTTTTTTAAGCCGATAATAATGATGATGATAAGTAATTTTTTCCTGAAAGGATGGGAATAACGATAAAATACATGGGAAAAAATGTTTACCTGGTAACGATAAGAATGTTTCCCAGTAATAAACGAATAAATCAGTATAAAATTAATTTATTTTAATTTTCGGATGAATGTAAAACCAGTTAATAAAATCAGTATCATACATGAACACCTGCAGGCATATCTTGAAGTACTGTTATTTTTAGTATCTTGTTCTTAGATATTATTATTCCACTAGCAGTATTTCAAGTAGGACTTCAACACTAGGTCAATCACTCATAATTTACAAAAATACTTTAAAGTTATACATACATGCGGTTTTTTTTTAAATTTTAAAATCTCAAGTAAATACTCTAATCACGACAATGTTCTACTGCACGATTAATAATCATTCAACCTAATTTGTTGTGGTTTCATAGTAAAGACCTTCAGTACGTCGACCTCGATTACTTTTTCAACTTTCTAATAAACAAGAATTAAATTTGTCTATAAGAAGTAAATATTTTTTAATAAGTGTAAATCTTCCTTAACTTATAATTTACTTATAAATTAAAAAGAACAACTTCAGATAAAGATATAATTAAACTACTTTTATAAATATACTTCAACTTTCTTTAAATATTCATATTGATTTTCAACGTATGATATAGGTCATATAACAGTGTTTTTTATTGTTTTCGTTATTCAAACAGAATTATTAAAAAATTTTGTTAACCTTAAAATGGTATGTTTTATACAATATAATATTAGAGTAGCTATTTAGGTGAATTTACAAGGGATTACCCTTGGGAATTCCTAATTATGAAATAAAGATTATTTCAAGGATTCAAACGGAAATAGGACGTTTTGTAAGAGCACAGAAATACTTTTAACAATTGTAAAATGCTATGTATAATACTAATTTGAGTTAGTATCATTTAATTTTTGATGAAAAATTTCAATCGATTTATAATGTGTTATTATATAATATTATATATATAGAATGAAAAATTATAATGTTTTCTCACTTACGTTATGTTTCTCTAAATGCATTTTTGGTCCAATACCCGACAACATCAGCAACTGAGGAGTATTAATAGATCCAGCTGATAAAATGATTTCTTTTCTTGCACGTACAAGAGTGGTAAGTCCGCCTTTATCAACAAGAACACCTCTTGCTGTTTTCGTCTCATCGAAAAGAACCTAAAATTTACATGTCTTTATATTAAAAACGTCTTAACAATATACGTGTTTAATGTAAATGAATCAAAGATTAAGTTATTAATTATATTAATTAATAATAAATTTCTCTTTTTTTACTTTTACCAACCTTAGTGACAAAAGCATTAACGACAATATCAAGATTATGTCTATCTTTTATTGGGTCTAAAAATGCAGATTTCGTGCTCCATCTTCGACCTTTATATGTAGTACCTTGAGCAGGCGTAAACCCTAAATTTAAAATAAATAGTAACGACAATATAGATATTATATATTAATCCATTAATTGTTATAACAGTTAAAATTATTCATCGCCTTTAATAACGATATCGAATATATTTTATATTACTTTTAATATTTTATAATATTTGTTAGCTGAAAGTGATATTATTTATCAGAAATATATACAGATTGGTCCGTTTATAATGTCTTTTACAAGACAAATATCTCATAAAATATGGACATAATTAAATAATTGATCAGAATAAAAGTTATGTATTTTCCAGGGACTTTTTCAGTTTTGTTTACGAGATGTAAATGGACCACCCTGTTATTAGGATAAATTTGAGAAAAGTCTGTTACCAGTTTGTGTTGGTCCATTAGCATCTTGAATGATAGGATAACCCAAGTATTTTCCAGCTTCTAGAAATGATTGCAAAAGAGGAGTTGAATAGGTTGTAGATACTGCCTGATAGCCACCAATATTGTGATAACCTTGAATAAAAAGACAAAATAATAATAAAAATTAAATTTTAAATTATAGAAATAGACCATATAGTTGGCGAATTTAAAAACAAAATGTTAACATTAACATTGTTAATATTAAACAATATAGAATGAAATAAATGTTAACATTAAAAATATAAGCAGTAAATTATTATAACTATTTTGTAGTATAGTAAAAGAAAACATTAAATTTAAAATAATTCAGGAAATTTTACTTAAGTATTCTTAAAACAGTTTATATATAGGCCTAATAAAGCGTTTTAAAGCAAATTTTCGCAATTATTTTATAAACTTTTAATGTTTTAAAATTATAAAAGTCGAATTTACCATTGTAAGCATAATTTGGATCCGTTTGATGTTCCGACTTAATAAAATACGGATATACATCGCTCCAACTCCAACCATATGCTCCATCAGCAGCCCATTTATCATAATCTTTAGGATTACCTCTTACGTAGAGCATAAAATTAAGTACGCTAGAACCTCCTAAAACTTTCCCACGAGGCCAACGACAACTCTGTTGAATTCACAAAATAAAAACGATATAAATAGAGTTTATCATGATTATTAAATTCAACAATTTTCAGCAAATATTAGCTATAAAATTTTATATAATAGTCTTTCCCAGAATTAGAACGAAGCCAATGTTTATTAGTCTACGTACACAAAGAATAACGGTTCTGTGTTCATAACAAAATTGAACATATATTAGAAAATTACAAAATATGTTTATATATTTTAAATTTCTAAAATTTTGCAAGGAATTTGAGATTAAAAAAAGACAGAAAACGTCACACGACGTCACACAAGAATTTTCTTTGCTTATCTAATGTATACACTTATAAAATCCAATACAAATGCTCCATTCTTATTGTGAGGAATGCTATATTGTTATGAATATAGTAATATTTTCCTTGTTTACGATAATCTTTAAAAAACATTAATCACTTTCAGTCTATATTAATAACATATTATTTATTTTTTTAATTTTCTAAATATAAACAACTAATATTATTCTATTTTAAGATAATTTAATGAAAAGAGATTTAATGTGTATAATCCTGGTAATTTGTAATTTAGGTTGATGAGTTCTTAACTACTACTATAAATAATTGTATTATAAACTAGCTCGTATGGGAAACAATTCTTCGTAAGTTTGAAAATGTTTATTTGTAAGAAACTTTCCTGCTTAGTAAATTGAATTATATCAAATCTTTTTCTATATATATTTTATTTTTCCCTTTAAAATAGTTTTTAGTATCATTAAATTTGTTTTTAGATACTTCAAGCATTTTAGTATTTTTTAGGAAAATTTTTCTATATTTCCAAATATAGAAAAATTCTTCCTTTAATGTTCTTGATCATTAGAATTGTTTATAATATAATTCGCGTTCAAATGTAGTCATTAAAATTATTATTTAAAAAAAATAAAATTAAATAAATATATATTTGATTTATTTGTTTCACCCCTTTTAAAATATTGAAACAATTCTTAATTTTTTAAGATTCAAAATAAAAAGAATCCTTTTGTTTCTTCAAACCTACTTTAATTATTTTTAAATTCTAAAAGTCATTATATGTGAACCATATTTACTATAAAATTCCCGAATTGTTTAGGGAAATTCTACATTAAAAGTTTTAAAGGTAGTAAATGAATAAAAAGTATCATTAACAGAATAGTGTGTCACGTCTTTTAGTGTATATATATATTTTTTTTTTAATAATTGACTATGATTAATATTCTCTGTACTGAACTAATTAATATCATTAAGCTTATTATTTATGACGTCAACAAGTTTAATTATATATAATAATGATGTATATTTTAAAAGCTTAAAATTCTATCATCTTCGTTTCTCCCGTCGGCAAAATTTTTAAAGATATGACCCATTTCTTAGAACCCTATGGCAAAATATAAGATGATAAAAGTTAATACCCCTCTACTAACATAATTTTCATAATTCCGATTTAAATCTAGAGGAAAAATTGTAATTTCGAGGAAGATGTTCTACTTCTGATTTCCTANTGTAATCAAATTGACTGTTCAAAATAATCAACTCATAAAAGTCCATATAAAGAACTAATAGAAAAAGTAATATTTAGAATCATACATATCAATTTAATACCACTTTTTGAGCTGATTACTACTTAATCTTATTACTTACGTAGATAAAATAAATATTAGAAATTAGTAAATAATTTAAATAAATGATAATTATCTAAAAATTCTTTTTAAATTAAACCTAACTATATCTAATCCTCTGATTCTTTCTATATAAAAGCCTTAATCTGTAATATTTCATGATTTGTCACATAGAACAAATTAGTTTTATATGATAAGCCTTAAAAAATCCGGTTATTACTATTGACGTAAATGCTTGCATTATTAATATTCAAGTTCGTTTTTTTTTAATTTTCTTTTGATAAAAATACCTCTTATCATTGACTATAGACAATACTAACCGGTATATCTATCAGTTATTAAATTTATTTTAAGTTTTCATAGCATAGTTGATAAGATTTCACGATCAAAGCAAACTACACAATTTTTTAAAATAATACAGACATTTTCACTAAAGTTTTTAGTGGAAATTTCTGTTAACATTTTGGCTGTGTTGTACTTAAATAATTATATAGATTAAAAGCCATAACTAAAACATTCAGTAATTGGTTTATTTTTTTACACTTACTTGTTTTAATCCGTTCTCCTCTTTCTACTTACATCTTGCTACATCCAGCAAGAAAATGTTTTATCTAAAGCATCAGAGTAATTAAATATTTAAAGCATAGCAAAACGTTAATAGACAAAACGTTTTACGTGAGAAATTCTGTCTAGTTTAAAAATAGTAATTTTTATCGTAAAATCTTGTTAACCATGCAATGAAAACTTAAAATAAATTCTAATAAATAAAATAAACGATTGGTAGATATACAGGTTAGTATTGCCTACTACTATAAAGAATATTTTTATTAAAAAAAATTATAAGAGAGAACGTGAATATTAGGAATGAAAAAATTGCACTAATGTTAAACCGGATATTCTTAGGACATATCACATAAAATTAATTCATTGTTAATGATAAATCATAAGATATTATAATTCAGCATTCGATGAGTCGAGCTAAAAGATTTTATAAATGTAAGAGACGTTATAAGCAGTTTTATAAATTAGGTAGAAAGAATCTGAGATTTAGGTCTAATTAGGTATAATTTTAAAATGATTTTTAAATATTTATCATTTATTTGAATTGTTTTAATATTTATTTTATCATTTTATGATCTTATCAAAATAGTTATATATGAAAAATATAAATAAAAACTTTATAAAATATTAGGAGTAACAAGAACAAACGAAAACTAATCTTTCTACTTTATAAAATCTATTATATGCTAATTAAAAAAAATATTCTAGGCTGGAATGCAGCATAAACGGTGCAAGAAAGTTAAACTATTTGTATTGCATAAACGAAGGCCTAATTATCTATTATTACTTTTGTAATTTATATTTCTATTTAAAAACCCTTCTTACTGTTTTATAAATTAATTAAGGAATTCTAAATATTAATTTTAAAAATGAAAAAAAAATTTGATAATATATTTTATTTCAATTTACATAGCCTAACGCTAATTTTAGAGAGAAAGTTTTATATTTAATTATTAAATTTCTAGGTTAAAATATTACATTAATATAATTCAATATTGAAATGAGGTTAATATGCAAAAAAAGAAAAAAGAAAGGAAGAAAAAAAAGCAGAAACTCTGGCTCTTTTTTTTACATCCGCAAATTTTTACTACTTACAAATGAAACAGATTCTTGAAAATCTGTTGTAGAAAAAAACCTTCAAGCTATTGTGATGTAATAGTTTGCAAGTTCTCATATAGAATTCTTGAAAAGTTTTAAACAATTATGAAATGGTAAAAGTATTTTTATCTCACGAAAATTGATGATGCGGAAATAGCATCTTTATGAAAAATATTCATTGAAAATACCGTTAATCGATTCTACAGTCAAAATTAAGGAATAAATGGAAAATTCACAGTAGAATTTAAAATATCAAATAATAAATTAATTTATAATACATATTAAAAATTTACTTACCTATAATATAATCATATTCGTCTTGAAAATATGGTTTAGAAATTTTAGGTTTAGGCGGTGTTATTCTTTGCAGTACTAATGCGGCTGCAGTAAGAATGGGTATTAGAGTCATAAAATCCGTCATATCGAAATGAAAGTTATCAGTTTATGAGCTTTCTTTGCTTCAGTTAGTAGACACGCGGCTTTTTTCCACGCCCCGCAAGTCACATGACCTACTTTACCAAAAACTTTTCCTATAAAGAAGGAAATTAAGATCGTCTCATATTCTGCTCATATGTTCAACTAAAAGAATTTTATATTACTATTATAACTCTCATAAAAGTCCATATAAAGAACTAATAGAAAAAGTAATATTTAGAATCATACATATCAATTTAATACCACTTTTTGAGCTGATTACTACTTAATCTTATTACTTACGTAGATAAAATAAATATTAGAAATTAGTAAATAATTTAAATAAATGATAATTATCTAAAAATTCTTTTTAAATTAAACCTAACTATATCTAATCCTCTGATTCTTTCTATATAAAAGCCTTAATCTGTAATATTTCATGATTTGTCACATAGAACAAATTAGTTTTATATGATAAGCCTTAAAAAATCCGGTTATTACTATTGACGTAAATGCTTGCATTATTAATATTCAAGTTCGTTTTTTTTTAATTTTCTTTTGATAAAAATACCTCTTATCANTAATTGTTATAACAGTTAAAATTATTCATCGCCTTTAATAACGATATCGAATATATTTTATATTACTTTTAATATTTTATAATATTTGTTAGCTGAAAGTGATATTATTTATCAGAAATATATACAGATTGGTCCGTTTATAATGTCTTTTACAAGACAAATATCTCATAAAATATGGACATAATTAAATAATTGATCAGAATAAAAGTTATGTATTTTCCAGGGACTTTTTCAGTTTTGTTTACGAGATGTAAATGGACCACCCTGTTATTAGGATAAATTTGAGAAAAGTCTGTTACCAGTTTGTGTTGGTCCATTAGCATCTTGAATGATAGGATAACCCAAGTATTTTCCAGCTTCTAGAAATGATTGCAAAAGAGGAGTTGAATAGGTTGTAGATACTGCCTGATAGCCACCAATATTGTGATAACCTTGAATAAAAAGACAAAATAATAATAAAAATTAAATTTTAAATTATAGAAATAGACCATATAGTTGGCGAATTTAAAAACAAAATGTTAACATTAACATTGTTAATATTAAACAATATAGAATGAAATAAATGTTAACATTAAAAATATAAGCAGTAAATTATTATAACTATTTTGTAGTATAGTAAAAGAAAACATTAAATTTAAAATAATTCAGGAAATTTTACTTAAGTATTCTTAAAACAGTTTATATATAGGCCTAATAAAGCGTTTTAAAGCAAATTTTCGCAATTATTTTATAAACTTTTAATGTTTTAAAATTATAAAAGTCGAATTTACCATTGTAAGCATAATTTGGATCCGTTTGATGTTCCGACTTAATAAAATACGGATATACATCGCTCCAACTCCAACCATATGCTCCATCAGCAGCCCATTTATCATAATCTTTAGGATTACCTCTTACGTAGAGCATAAAATTAAGTACGCTAGAACCTCCTAAAACTTTCCCACGAGGCCAACGACAACTCTGTTGAATTCACAAAATAAAAACGATATAAATATAGTTTATCATGATTATTAAATTCAACAATTTTCAGTAAATATTAGCTATAAAATTTTATATAATAGTCTTTCCCAGAATTAGAACGAAGCCAATGTTTATTAGTCTACGTACACAAAGAATAACGGTTCTGTGTTCATAACAAAATTGAACATATATTAGAAAATTACAAAATATGTTTACATATTTTAAATTTCTAAAATTTTGCAAGGAATTTAAGATTAAAAAAAGACAGAAAACGTCACACGACGTCACACAAGAATTTTCTTTGCTTATCTAATGTATACACTTATAAAATCCAATACAAATGCTCCATTCTTATTGTGAGGAATGCTATATTGTTATGAATATAGTAATATTTTCCTTGTTTACGATAATCTTTAAAAAACATTAATCACTTTCAGTCTATATTAATAACATATTATTTATTTTTTTAATTTTCTTTTGATAAAAATACCTCTTATCATTGACTATAGACAATACTAACCGGTATATCTATCAGTTATTAAATTTATTTTAAGTTTTCATAGCATAGTTGATAAGATTTCACGATCAAAGCAAACTACACAATTTTTTAAAATAATACAGACATTTTCACTAAAGTTTTTAGTGGAAATTTCTGTTAACATTTTGGCTGTGTTGTACTTAAATAATTATATAGATTAAAAGCCATAACTAAAACATTCAGTAATTGGTTTATTTTTTTACACTTACTTGTTTTAATCCGTTCTCCTCTTTCTACTTACATCTTGCTACATCCAGCAAGAAAATGTTTTATCTAAAGCATCAGAGTAATTAAATATTTAAAGCATAGCAAAACGTTAATAGACAAAACGTTTTACGTGAGAAATTCTGTCTAGTTTAAAAATAGTAATTTTTATCGTAAAATCTTGTTAACCATGCAATGAAAACTTAAAATAAATTCTAATAAATAAAATAAACGATTGGTAGATATACAGGTTAGTATTGCCTACTACTATAAAGAATATTTTTATTAAAAAAAATTATAAGAGAGAACGTGAATATTAGGAATGAAAAAATTGCACTAATGTTAAACCGGATATTCTTAGGACATATCACATAAAATTAATTCATTGTTAATGATAAATCATAAGATATTATAATTCAGCATTCGATGAGTCGAGCTAAAAGATTTTATAAATGTAAGAGACGTTATAAGCAGTTTTATAAATTAGGTAGAAAGAATCTGAGATTTAGGTCTAATTAGGTATAATTTTAAAATGATTTTTAAATATTTATCATTTATTTGAATTGTTTTAATATTTATTTTATCATTTTATGATCTTATCAAAATAGTTATATATGAAAAATATAAATAAAAACTTTATAAAATATTAGGAGTAACAAGAACAAACGAAAACTAATCTTTCTACTTTATAAAATCTATTATATGCTAATTAAAAAAAATATTCTAGGCTGGAATGCAGCATAAACGGTGCAAGAAAGTTAAACTATTTGTATTGCATAAACGAAGGCCTAATTATCTATTATTACTTTTGTAATTTATATTTCTATTTAAAAACCCTTCTTACTGTTTTATAAATTAATTAAGGAATTCTAAATATTAATTTTAAAAATGAAAAAAAAATTTGATAATATATTTTATTTCAATTTACATAGCCTAACGCTAATTTTAGAGAGAAAGTTTTATATTTAATTATTAAATTTCTAGGTTAAAATATTACATTAATATAATTCAATATTGAAATGAGGTTAATATGCAAAAAAAGAAAAAAGAAAGGAAGAAAAAAAAGCAGAAACTCTGGCTCTTTTTTTTACATCCGCAAATTTTTACTACTTACAAATGAAACAGATTCTTGAAAATCTGTTGTAGAAAAAAACCTTCAAGCTATTGTGATGTAATAGTTTGCAAGTTCTCATATAGAATTCTTGAAAAGTTTTAAACAATTATGAAATGGTAAAAGTATTTTTATCTCACGAAAATTGATGATGCGGAAATAGCATCTTTATGAAAAATATTCATTGAAAATACCGTTAATCGATTCTACAGTCAAAATTAAGGAATAAATGGAAAATTCACAGTAGAATTTAAAATATCAAATAGTAAATTAATTTATAATACATATTAAAAATTTACTTACCTATAATATAATCATATTCGTCTTGAAAATATGGTTTAGAAATTTTAGGTTTAGGCGGTGTTATTCTTTGCAGTACTAATGCGGCTGCAGTAAGAATGGGTATTAGAGTCATAAAATCCGTCATATCGAAATGAAAGTTATCAGTTTATGAGCTTTCTTTGCTTCAGTTAGTAGACACGCGGCTTTTTTCCACGCCCCGCAAGTCACATGACCTACTTTACCAAAAACTTTTCCTATAAAGAAGGAAATTAAGATCGTCTCATATTCTGCTCATATGTTCAACTAAAAGAATTTTATATTACTATTATAACTAGTATATATATATATATATATATAATTAATAGTTTTACTTAGTAAGATGTAAACACAGTTATTATA
>NW_019385460.1:142337-168926 GCF_000671375.1 Centruroides sculpturatus | reverse complement strand
ATATAATTAATATTATTATATCTAGACAAAATTATAGGCTACAAGTAAAACTTTGAAAAAAAAGGTATAAAAAAAAGTAACTAGTTTATTTATAAATGGAGTTAATATTGTTCTAAAAATATCACTGAAATAAATTCGATAGATTTTTTTCTTACATTAATTTTATTATTTAAGTTATGAAATATTTTTTAATATCTAATTTTAATTATATTTTTTGATAATTTTATAATTATAAAAGTATTATACTGTACTTACGAAAGTTATCAAAAGAGGGCACTATGTGGGAGTACAGTACAGTACAGTACAGTACAGTACAGTCAATTGCAATACACAGACACACACAAAGTAATCTACTTTATAAATCTGGTTTCTGTTTTATACTTTATCATCGTATGTTTTTTTTTATTAAGATACATATAATAGTATTTTATAAAATTCATTTAAAATAAGCTGTTCTGTATTAAACATCATCTGTGTAGGTTATACATAAATACGAATAAATGCTTCATTTAACATGAATAAAACAATTCTGTCTATATTTAAAAATTACTTTACATATATAAACATGAATACAAAAACGGAAAACAAACAAATATAAAATCAAAAGCGAGACCTGAAACTGATGTCACGCTTTACTACTAAAAACAATGAACATCACTATATTAAATGGGTATCCAATAGATACCGAAATATATAAAAGATATAAAGATAATATTGTTAATTAAATTATATAGAATAATGGTTTACTGTTGATCTTTATATAGTAGTGTCATTCAAACTGTAGTTACCGTAAATAAGACATCAAACTATACATTGTTTCAAATAAACTGGCTCAACGTGTATAGTGATTGACATGTTTAATCTTTATTGAAATAAAGATAAAAGAATTTCAAAATATTAAATGAAATTTTTGATGGCATCTTTAATTTACAAATCGATTTTATTTAAAAATCGTAATTGTATTCGCGTATAACATTTAATGATCGAATGCTTCTTCATTAAAGAAGAAATAATACAAAATTTAAAAAAGTCTTGTAGAAATCAACAGTTATTTTTGAGTTTTTCATTACTATTAAATAGATTGTGGGAAATAAAACAAGAAAATTCTTTCTTGTCTTTTTTTAAAAATGCAGTTAATTACTTTTTAAAATTAAATAAAATATTTAAATAATTACAAAAATTTTTAAACGATAATCCGAAAGACTTCAAATAAAATATTAATAAATTATACTTCAATATCATAAAATCAAACATAAGCAATATAAAAATATGACAAAATAGCTAAATCATTGTATGTAAACTAATATCACATATAGGCTAAGCTTACTTACAGTTTGCTTCTTACATGAAACGTTAAAGTGATAAAATATGTAAGCAGAAAAACATTTTAAAATGTTTTAAAGTGTAGAAAAATAGAACAGTTTACTCCGTACACGTTAAAATCTGTAACAAAAAAATTCTAGGACGGCCAATATCTTTTATAAATGTCAGAGAGCATCCCGAATTTGACCTTGCACGTTCTATTATTATTGAAAAAAAAAGAAAGAAAAGAAGAAGAAAAACGAATTAGTAATAAAATAGAAGCGAGGCAATTAAAAATATAAATAGAAGCGTAAAGTAAACGCTTGTAAGATTAAATGACTAGACAACAATAAGATTTTCCTTAATCTTTCGATTGATCTTTACAGTCTCTACACGATTTTCTCCGCTTAATCATCGTTGAGGCAATGCGCCATGAGAATAATCCCATTGAATGAAGTGGGAAAAATTAAATAATAAAATAAATAAAAATCTTTACAGGAAGAATAACTAGCTTTAAATGTAAACTTTATTGTTAAAGTGTGGATAGCTCGTAAGTCAAAAGATAAGTCTCGTAAAGAGGTTTCGAAAAAGAAGAGGTAACTGAACTGAAAGAAGGTAATACTTCATTTTAATTTTCAACTTGTATGTTATTTTCATACGCAATAAGAAACGTTGATCTCAACCATAGATATTTAGATCAACGTCTCGTTTTGCCTATCCAATGTTAACTAGTTTATTTTATTGTCCCACCTTTTCTCACGCTATTCAATACATTTATTTTTGAAACATTCGTACTTCATCGAAACTACTAATGAAAGTTTGAAAGTTTGTAAAAAAAATAATTATAATTATTTATAAGACAATAACTTAGACAAAAATCTCGGTTAACATCTTTTATGGATTAATTTTATATTCAGGACACAATATAAAGTTTTGCTGTCAATCTTTTAGGTCAAGTTTGCATTTAAAGAAGCTCTGCTGACCTTTATTTAAATCGCATCTCTTATATAATAGTTTCAAAAACTTGTTACGTCTAGACGTTTGTTTTCTTTTTTTCCTCACTCATTTTTTTTTCATAAAATTTGATTATACTGTATGTTAACATTTCAATTAAAATTGTATTAAGCGTGCTTTATTAAAAATATAGTTGAAATAAAATAGAATATATCGTAAACTAAAGTTATATGAAATTTATTTAATTTATTTTCGCTTGGATTCATTCCTTTGGAAGCAAAATTTCTAAGAAGGGAAGTAGTTTGAGTGGGAATCGAACTCGATTCTTTCTGATAAAAGCATGACAACCACACGGAAGACATTGTTTTTGTGCAACAGAACTATTTTTTTTATTTAAAATTTATCGATGAATTCACAAACATTACTTTAAAATTATCTTCTTAATATTCCTTGGTTAAGTAATGAATTAAAAATCATGTCAATATGACTTAATTTTACGAATTTATTTTAAAATACAATTTTTGATTTATTCACACTTACGCCATTATTTCTATAATACGATTGATATCTCGATAGATGTTTGACCTACTGATTAAGCAAATATATAGAGTATATTTGTAAATATATTGACCTAAAAGATATTTTTAAAATATATATATATNCGTTCGATTTACTTGTTACGAATGTTACGACTTTTATTTCTAGAAAGTCATAAATTACATTCTTTTAAGAAGATTTTTGATATATTTTAAAAGCTTAAAATTCTATCATCTTCGTTTCTCCCGTCGGCAAAATTTTTAAAGATATGACCCATTTCTTAGAACCCTATGGCAAAATATAAGATGATAAAAGTTAATACCCCTCTACTAACATAATTTTCATAATTCCGATTTAAATCTAGAGGAAAAATTGTAATTTCGAGGAAGATGTTCTACTTCTGATTTCCTATCGAACGGTCAATCTCCTATTTTTATTTTTTTATTTTCACTCGTACCGAATTCTTTCTCGTGATGTTAGCATACCTTTTCTTTTAGACCTTGACACGCAATAGTCTGCGGTTCGGTTTTGTATTTCCAATCGAATGGACCTTTCTGCAAGTTGAAAGCCGATACAGGAAAATCTGACAGAATAGTTCCTTCGTCTCCGGCTTCTAACAGAAGAACGGAGATATGATGTTCCTCTGATAATCTATTAGCCACAACCGCCCCCGCAGAGCCTCCACCAACTGAAATTAATAAATAAATAATCAAATATTAAAGAGCAATTAAAGTTAAATTAAAATATTATTTAAATATTTTATATTTAAAATACTATTCCTCACAATGTTTACATAGGAGTTTTCAAATTTTAGATATTATTTTAAAAAGTTAAGATATAATAATGTAACGGGATCCAATGGCGCGTTATAACTTCATGGAGCCTAGGCAAATTTAAATCAGGGACTCCATGTATAATGTTGACTTAAGACATTTTTCTTCAGAGGAATTTTTGGTGAAATATATTTTTTTATAAAAGATTAATTTGGGGGTCTAGCAATTGCCCTTTTTGACCATAGGATAACGCGCCACTGATGGGATCTCAATAATTAACGCATAATTCAGCATTTTCCTTATCTTAATTAAGCATAAAGCTAAACAAAATACTTTAAAATTCGATTCATTAATTATACTAAATGCTGTAAAAGTACGTATAAAATGTTTTTTGTTTTCTTATAAAACAAAATTATAATGTAAATATATGATTTAACTTATATATAACAGAATTTCGTTGAGTTGCTCCTACTGTTTGATAATGTTTGCGATTATGGGAAAAAATTAGTGTGAATGAAACTTTGGAATAATTTTATGCTTTATCAAAAATTACTTTCAGTTAATGACACAGTTTTAAAACCCACGTTAAATTCTTTTTATATAAAGAAATTGAGATAACATCAGCACATTAATATATATCATTAGTTATAAATATTTGTAAAAACAACTCCAAATTTAATTTAAGCATTTTAATTTATTATATTAAACGAAGAATAAACAAAAAATATATAATGAAAATATTATTTTTGTAAATTAATATAAAGAATGATAAAATGAAATATTTTTCATTTATTTATACGAATATTACCAGTTAGGAAGAACAGTATTTTATTTTCTTTCTGTTGTTCAGTAATGGCAGAAGTTTCCATATATTACAATCGAATGGATGAGCATGAAAAGAGAAATATTCTAAGGACATGCCTCGAGAATCAAAATTGATTTTCCACATCTATTTGACTCTCGAGGCAAAAATATTAAATAAAATAAATAAAAGACACGAAATATTATTAATAATTTTTATTGGATTTAAAATTGCCAAATGAATTACCAAATCTACAGTAGACCCCCCATAACACTATTGATAATTCCGTTTTATATGAATTCCATGTTGTACGAGTCACTTAGATTTTACAAATACGTAAGCCGTTCACAGCCCGGCACACGTATTTGTGAAATCTAAGTGACTCGTACAACATGGAATTCATATAAAACGGAATTATCAACAGTGTTATACGGGGTCTACCGAAGATACCATTGTATATGTAACCAAGCAATACACGTGAATATGAAGTGAATGCTAAATTTTTAAATGTTAAACAATTATGATACTTTAGAAAAATACATTTCACATATACTTGTATAAGATTATAACGATTTCCATTGATATTATTTAAACTATTCATAGGCCTATACACAGTAAAATGAACGTGTAATCTCTAGCGTAGATAAAAAGAGGATAGAGTTCGTTAAATCAAATTTATTTTTTCTATTTTAGTGAAAATATATTGAAATTAAATTAATTACAATTGTAAGGATATATTTAAAGCGTTCTAATTACTAGTTCATGCTTCATGAGATACAGAATAGAATTTTTTTTATAAATTTGTAAATAATTATTTTTAAAATATCTTATTAAACTTTACATATTTCATAGAAAAGTGCATTGTTTAATGTCGTAAGTTAAAGAGGATTTTGCACAACAGTCAAAAATCAAAAGGTTATAAAAGCAATTTATTTTAATAATCGTAAAGAATTCGCACTTGTAAGGACGTAATCAATTGTTGCAAAATTAATAATAGAGTTAATCATTGAACTGTCACTTCTCCACTTATCTGTAATTATTAAAATCATACAGTTGATATAATTATCCTATATATTTCCAGTAAAGCAATTGGCACATCGATACAAAAAGACAAATACTTCTGAAGAAAGAGTAGATTTAATTATTGTTCATATTCTTTATATTATAAACAAGGAAAATGAAGAAAATGAAAAGGAGTGAAGAAAATGAAATAAATATATGCAATTTTTAATTTTAAAGTAACAGTATTCGATTAAAATAAAACAATTGTAGATTTTGCAGGCCAAATATCAATAAATACTGATTGAATAAAACATAACGTTATTACTTTCTGTGGATTATAGTTTTTATAATAAATGTATCTGCATTAAACACGTGTAAAAGTAAGACGAAACACCTACAAAACCCATATCTGTAGGTCATAAGTTTTATGTGTGTCAATTACTCTTGTGACTCGAATTAATATCACATGTATATAAAAAAAATTCCTACGTAACAGTATACATTATGAAAATTAATGCACAAATAACTTTTTATATGTAAAATAAACATGCATATATATAAATTTTATATAATAATATTTAGCTAAATAGAAAATGAATGTTTTATTAATACAATTGTTGGCAGCATAGTATAAATGTGTATATATATACACATTTTTCATAGATATTTCATATTACTTATGAAGCGTTTTTAATTATTAATTATAAATATATCATTTCTAATAGTCATATAAATAGAAAAACAATTGTATTAATAAAACGTTCATTTTCTATTTAGCTAAATATTATTTTAAAAAAATTAAGTTTAAAATTTATTAAGTTCTTAAAGAACAGATAAAATCAATTTACCCAATTACTCAAGTTTTTCAATCCACATGAGTAATTTGAAACAATAATTTAAGTTATTAATTCTGTGAATAACATATACCAGCTTTCAAATTATCTTATGAAAAAGTGCAAGTGCTGTCTTATTCATAATAACGTTCGTTGTATTTTCATATTTCTTCATTACGCCAACTGCATAATGAAGAAATATGAAAATAGATTGGAACAAGGCAACACATTTGGTGATCGACCAAATGTGTTGTGTTGTCAAGGGAGAATTTTCTACGGAAAATTGCCTTTGCTTTAACGTTAAACACGCGAAGAAAACAGGAAATCTCCACACTGTCAACCAATAAAATTTTTACACTTGCAATCTTATATAAATGTGATTATAATAAAATAGTTTTCAATACATTTTAAAATTTTAAAATAAATTTAGTTAAATTTATGTAAGATTGCAAGTGTGAAAATTTTGTTTTAAATCGTATTAAAAATAGTTTCAACAAAAAGAAAGAAGAGGAATGATATTCAAATACGATGTGACAATAATTTTTTTGTTGTTCTTAGTATTGTTGCTAAGTTTTTTTCTTTTGACATATAAACTTGTTCTATTTTGCGTCAGGTATCTTCATATAGTGTCTATTAATAGACTAGTGGATAAAACCACTGAACACTCTCAGTTGGTCGCGGGTTCGAATCCTTTCAAGTTGTGACAATGTGGAATTTTCCGGTTTTCTTCGCGTGTTTAATGTTAAAATAGATGCAGTTTTCCGTAGAAAAGTCTCCCTTGACAGCATAACATTTGATCGATCACCAAATTGTGTTGCCTTGCTCCATCAATCCAATCTGTTTTCATATTTCTTCATTATGAAGTTGGCATGCAGGAACAGCGCAATAAAACGAACGTTATTAAGAATAAAACAGCACTTACCTCTTTTTTAAAGAAGATTTGAAAGCTGATATATGTTATCCACAGACCTACAATCGTAGATTAGTGTTTTTCCGTGAAATGTTTCCATACCGATATTTTCATTCATAATAAACGTATAAAGAAAAAAGTCATAACTTCTGTACGAACATTTGAATAAAATGTTAATGCATATATAACTTTATAATTTACATCGTTTATAATCATTCTCAATACAAATTTAATAATACTAATGCATTTATTCCTAATTTTCATACAAAACTTTAACTGATAAATTACAAAACTATACTTTTAGTAGAGATTTTNAAATATTTAAATATATTCATTATCCATTATTCTTATTAAACAAAGTAGGTTTTAGCTACTGGTTTATTATGTAATACAATAAAGCATTTGTGAAAAAAAAAAACAAATTCCAAATTAACGGATTGTTAAATACAATAAAAAGTTTAAATTTATTACAATTGAATTGGCTTCTGTTGATATTTTACATATTTTCATATTAAATTTAAAATAAAAATATTATTTTTTAAGGTTTTTCTTTTAATAAATTGTTGAATTACATCGAATAACGAATAACATAGTTTTTTTTTAGCACATTTATGTCATTTCGGATTAATTCGTTCATTAAAATTTAATAAGAAGTAATTAATTAAGAAAGACAACTCAATATTTTTTGTGTATTCAAATTAATGGAGCATTTCAATAAATCTTTAATTGTAATCATAATAATGTCTGATAATTAAATACTTATTTGCTCCGATATTAAGTTGTGTATGAGTGATTTAGTATTATTTATAGAACATACAAACTGGAAAATTCAATTTTAATTTTAACGATTATAAAGAGAAAACCATAAAAATTTTCTAAATATTGAACACTTTTTTCCTTTGAGTATACTTTTTCCTATTTTAGTGTACATTAGCCTACAGAAAGAATCACGAAATCCATTAAAAATGATGTGCGAATCTGATAGAAAGTTTTTAAAATAAACATCGGGATCAGTGAATAAGAAAACAAACTTTAAAATAGATATATAACAAAGAACAATATAAAATTACGTTATGGTTCTATACTTAGAAGATAGCACATCATTATTTTTTGAGGAAATTCAATACGAAAAATAGCACAAGAAGACGACTAGTCAATTTGTTTAACTAAATAAATAGTAAAAAAAATGTGCATATTATAAATTTAAAATTAAAATCAAATGTTTATCAAATGTTTGTAATCAAATGAAAGTAAGAAAAATTGTTATAATTATTTTAATATATATTGCTAAAAAATATTCACTTTTTATTCCTAAAGATTCATTCATTTTAGGCAGAAATAAAAAATTTATTCTCATTGAATTGTATGAAACAAAATCAATGATATTATTATTTTTTGAGAACTTTACATAAAATTTTTATATTAGTTTGGTTCTTGACCTATGACATCAGCACTCAAAGAATATATAATTGACCTAAATTTTATTCTTTATGGTCAAGCCTGTCTCTCGATGGGATCAGTTAACATGGGTGAAGAAAGGAAATGACATCTCGACCACAATAAGTCACGGGGAAATATATCGTATTCGAACTTGGATTCCAAGGTAAGAGGTTACTTTACACTGTGGCCATTTGTGTTAATGCTTTATCTAAGTTTTCTAATTGATATTAGCTTCAATAGTTAATTTGCATAGTACTTGACACAAAATAACTTGTAAAGTTTTTAAATTTTATTTTAAGCATATTTTATAAGTATTTTAACTCATTTATAAAACATTCTTTACTATTTTTATTGCTCTTAACTTAAATATATAGCCTATGTAAACTTACTGCATATGTAATTTTTAAAAGAGTTGTATAAAAATATTATTTTTTANAGCAAATATATAGAGTATATTTGTAAATATATTGACCTAAAAGATATTTTTAAAATATATATATATAATTTTTTTGTATATGGTTATAAATACGTTTTTATAACAGCGATGTGTATATTAAAGTTATCTGCATTAATATCATCTTAATAAAAAGTTAGCATTTTAAACTTATGGAAAAATATTCATTAGATTTTAAAGCAAATTTTTCTTAAGAAATTCCATTACAACTTTCATTTTTAAGTCTGATTTTTATTTATATTTTCAAATTTAATATGATTTTCTATACTTCATTTTTGGTTTTCTCCGCAAGTGGGTACGAATAAGGCACTAAGAAATTAGACAAATAAATAAATAGAAACGAATTTGTTTTACACCAAGGTAAATTACACTCATTGACAAAAAAATTATCCAGATAGAATTGTCCAATCACTGCAAAACTCGGCATACAGCTAGTTCATGTCTCAGACAGGTGTGATTCGATCGTACTCAGGTAACGCCACCAGAGTGCCTTAAAATCGCTATCCCAGTATCCGATTAAAAAGGCTCACAAAGGCTTAGTGTGTCCAGAATTTTTAATATAGCTATTGCTTGGAAATCTTTGAACGTCAGAAATGTTTGCACGATGCATTCGAAGATATTTCGAACAGCTAACGGAGTTTTAGAAAGGAAAATTTATCAGGTTTTCTCATCTTATGAAGCAAAATGGCCGTTTTGCCGAATTTCTCGCCATCTGGGCCGCTGGCGGTTGGTCTGGGAGCCATCTCTTATGAGAGTTAGTTATCTTTATTAGTGGTGCGAGAAACATTGATGACACAGAGGTACTGTCAGGAAATCCTACGCCCTAGTCTGCATTTTCTTTCATAGCAGAGCTGCAAATAACCATTTTGCAGCAAAATAATTCTCGGCCGCACAGCTAAGATTTCTCAGGAATATTTCCATCATGTTGTCATGATTCTTTGGTCAGGTTACTGGATCTGTCGCCTATCGAACATTTGAAGAATCTAAGACTGAATGATTTGGAGTGACAATTGCAACATCTATGGGCAATTATGTCTCAGAGAGCACTTAGTGCTTGTTTGCCTGTAATCCCGACCGTATCGCCGCATGTATTCAGGCAAGACAAGACCTACATGGTAGTAAAGGTTCGTTTAAACTGTAGTCTTGTTCAACAGGAAATTGTTCCTTTGCAATGATATCATCGTCATTAAGTTTACACAAAATTTCATTCGATTCTTACGCCTTCTTCTTGGTGCTTAACTTTTATTGTCAGTGAATGTATATTAGATGCATATTAAAGCAAAAGAAATATGGTTAAAGCAGAAAATGAACATATTCTACATCTTATAGAAAATAGTGTTTCAAAATTTTATCGATGTCTTCAAAATTACTATTCCTTATCAAAATATATTTATATTTAATACTATATTTTTAATTTAAAATAATATTTTCACAATTTTCGGGAATACTTTCACTTAACTTACGCATGTTTATTTAGAATAATCATTCAATAAACTATAGATTTTTTTAACATGTAGGCTACATAATATAGAATACTCAAAATGCATTTCGGACAAAATAAACAGTCCCTCTTCAGTTGGTATTCATGCGTATAAAATTATGAAAATAAATTATAAATACATTTAAAAGGCCGTTGTAAACCTGATGACTTTACAATCATCATAGGTGATGTCTCATGAACCTTGAATCAATTAGTTGAACTGACTGGAACATCTTACGATAATACTGAAACACTGCATTAATGCTGCACAATGGTTGTCTTGTTGATTTAGACTAATTGTTAAATAGTATTAAGAGCTAAAAGCGATATATTATTCCAACTTATTGTAGCAACTAATATTCCATCATCTCCTTTAATTTTTTAATGTTTTATAAAAAAACATTTTATACCATACGTTTCCAATAGATGTTACGATATTTGAAAGATTACTGTGTGTAAAATTAGCTAATATAATTCTGTACATTTTCTTTTCTTTCATTTGTTATTTCTTCTCTTTTTTTATTTACACTTTACGACACAATATGCAACTTTACGAACTGAATAACGTTGAATATAGCCATTTTTTTTTAATTTACAATAATTATTTTCGACTTGCAATGTTTTTTTTTCGGAATGTAAGTCCATTGCAGGTCAAGGAGGGTCTGTATATTCATTGATCTATCAGCAATAAAGGTGTATTGATGGTTTATTAGATCTATCTATGGATTGCAGTTTACAACTTATGAAGATAGTTATTATGAAATGTTTTAAGTCGATTTTTATTCATAAATTTTACAATCATTCTCTCTTTATATATAAATATATATTTTATAATTTCCTTTCTTTCAATGTTTTCTTTGTTTTATTTTTTATGCTTTTATTCTTTATGCTCTTTATAGACCTACTGTAATTTTATGTAAAAATCATATATGAAATTAAATTTAAATACATAATTTTATTTAAATTACATCATTTACATATAAAATAACGATTACACTTTTTTCATAAGTTAATTAAATATTTTTTTCTAACTATTCCAAATAATATTAAACTTATGTATATAAATGCAAAATGTTGTTATATAATATGAAATAAATATCATTGACTTGTTTCGTAAATATTTCAATATTGAATATGTCTACTTTTTATTTTTCAGAAGTTATTAAAGACAAAAATCTTAGAGATTTTAACAAAATAAACATTTCCAATTAAAACTTGAAAATTTAAAACATATTTATTAATTAATTTCAATAAATTTATTAAAATAAATATATATGTAGATTTTTATAATAAAAATATACGATATGTTAAAAGTAATTAAAAATATACTAAATTTTGAATTAAATAATTATCCTTGTAAATCAGAAATAAGCACAAAGCTATAACATAAAGTTCTAAGAATATGGTTACTATATATACTTGTATATTCAAAATAAATTCAGAGAAAAAGATTTTTTTAATAAAAGTATGAAATATTTGAATATGTTATATAACTTATAGCCTATATTACATACATGTACTTGTATATAAAATAAAACGACTATTGTTATATAAATATAGCATAACAAAAATGTACTTTTGTGAAGACACTGTTAATGAATAAAATGTGTTAATTTTATTCATTTCGCATTTAGAAACAAAGGAAAATGATAAAATGCCGCTAGTAATAAGCAAAAAATGAACAATATTCAGCGATAAAAGTACATTTTTTCTTCTTATAAACACTAAATTTTAGAATTTATTTTTTCAACTTTATAACTTACTATAAGTAATAAAGCTGCAAAAACAGCTTTTAGACAATTCTATCTACATGACATTAATATTGTAAAAGAATAGAAATATGTTGATAATATATTATATATAAAAACCTATTAGTATGCATTTTAAGGTGTACGTCATATCATATAATCAATCAAATAAGAAATGTAGACAAATAACCATTGGCATTTAACAAGAAGAAAAATTAGAATTCGGTTTTTAACTGCTTACAGTGAACAAAACATGTTACAGATTTTTTTTTATTGATTTAATTTAAATAATTTTAATAATGTAGTTAAATTCCGTTACTGCATTATCTGTTTATACAGATTTCGCGTTAAAGCGAAATGGATTTGTAGTCTCTTGGACGAGGATAGGTATTTCAACGTTAACAAGTTCGGTTAATATAAGAAGGTCCCAAGAATTCAATAACAATTATTTTACGTCGTTTAATACAAATGCCATTGCTTCCGGCTTCATCCGAAGTTACACCAGCAAAGTGTTAATGCACGAACCAAATCAAGACCGGAGTGCGCGTTTTTCGACTTTAACGTCGGTCACAACACTCACGATGTCAATGTTATCGTCATCGTTGACAATGCAGATACGCAATACAAAACAATGTTCATTCCAACTCGAAAAATTACAATTTTTCTTACAGACGGAGCTTTGTACGCTGTAACAAAGCATTCATTCTTTCTTCAAGCGATTACATCTCAATAAAGTGTATGTTTGGAGCAACACATAAATTTACATATTTATTTACTTTTTAAATATATCCAAACATGATAAAATCTAAAGAAATGAAATAACTGGAAGATTGTTTGTTTGTTTGGTTAAGTTATGGCAACACTTGGGAGATATGCCTAGGGGAAATGCCGCCCGAGAGGTCTTTTTAAAGGTAATTGGCCCCTATTCAGGCGTTACAAACGTGGAGAAAACCCGGAAATCTCCATATGGCTAGAACCCACGACCGAACTACCAGTGTTGAGGGAAGGAAACCGCTTGGCCAGTGGAAGAAAATTTTATTTTTGTCATTTGATTGACTGTTGATTTCTTGTAAAGTTTGCTTAATACATATCTGGTTAATATAAAATGCCAATTTAGTTAATATAATATATTTATGTAAAATTCTCAAAAGAGACAATACATTAAAAGTATCTTTACATCTCGTCTTTTCACATTTCATGGCGGTTATTTCTTGAGGTGTGAAAAGAGATGTAAAGATACTTTTAATGTATTGTCTCTTTTGTGAATTTCTGTACAACATTTTCTAAGTTTACTGCCCTGGCTATTTTAAAATCAAATATATAAATCAATTCTTAAAAATTGAATTTTTAACATAATTTCAAGAATAAATAACAAATTAAACTAAGAAAATTAGGTAACTCATTACTTAAAAGATACAATATTACAGTAGAACCTGTGTAAACTGGAATTACATGGTACTACATTATGTTTTCCATTTTAGATAGGTTATACTGTATCGCAAAGTACAATAGAATTTCGTTAATCCATCACCCTCTGATGTATTTTATCTCTCAATAAGGGGATAATGCACTTCAAAATAGTGCACACGAAGCAGTGGAGTAGCATGAGTGTCAGCCGCCCGGGGCGGAGGAAAATTTCGCCGCCCCCTTAAATGACTAAAATTCAGTTTCGTCACAGAATAAATAATGAAAAATTCCGTGCTCATTTCAATGTCCGAATCTTAGGTGCGACAGAATTATGAAATGAAATGGTTCAAATTTTTACAAGATATTATTATTATTTATTGTGAAATTTTGCCGCCCCTAAAAGTGCCGCTCGGGGCGGGTCGCCCAGCCGCCCCCACTATGCTACGCCACTGACACGAGGTTTAATTCCTCTAAAATATGTTACTATGCTAATTAAAAAATATTATGTATAACTTAACGTTTATTTTGTTCCTATCCAGTTCCTCCTTAGTCTACTGTGTTGTATTATTCTATATGACTAAATTGTGAAAATTAATGAACTATGTTTATATATTTCGTGCAATGAAGTGTTCATTAACGTTTTTGCCGAATTTTTTCAATTTATCATATGACAATAAAATCATACACTGTATTGTCTCCAGACTTAACTCTCGTCAATGGCCGTTAAGGGGTTTATAATTAAAGAGCGTGCGTAAACAAATCGGAACCATATTACAGCCTGCGCTGTAATATATATGGTAATATCTGTAAGGTTCAAATCGTACATAACATATCGAATTTTGCAAATACATAAAACGTCCGACAATCCGGCACCACTAAAGTGGTGTCGGATTAACAAGCTTCTACTGTATATTAAAGAATTTCAAAATATTTTTTAGTTGGAGAAACTAGTCTCGTANATAGAAGAAAAGAATATATAAAATTTTAAAGGTAATTACTGGAAATTACTTCAAATATACGAGATGTAGAAGAAAGTATGAGGGAGGGGGGAAAAAAACATATCTTTCAGTACGTACAATGTTAATTTATTACAAATTGTGTAAAGTTTAAAACGTTTAGTATAGCTTAACGATAATTGACATAGTTTCAAACTTGTATTTTGTCATTGTGTTAATGTTTTCCTAATGGCACTTGTAAATATTTAAAACTGTCTAGCTTAATTTAAAAAAAAAAGAAAATTAATAATATATTGTAAATGAACCGATTTGGAATTTAGAATACTAGTAACACAAAGAGAACTGAAAAAATCAGATATAACCGTCCTAAAATTTCATTTACAACATGCGATCTAAAAATAAATTAAAATGATTTACAAAACTGGAATATTCAGTTTTGTTTTAATCTGTTCTGAAAATCAACACGTGATATGAAAGTAAACATAAAAATTATTTTCAAAATCGAATATATTCTTAGAGAATAAAGTCAAAAATAAAATCGATTTTCTCTTCTAGTAATTTCCATTACTTTTCACATGAAATATGAACGTGGTTATAAGTGAAATATATCTAAGTATTTAAGAAAACAAAGATTNAAATCTGGTTTCTGTTTTATACTTTATCATCGTATGTTTTTTTTTATTAAGATACATATAATAGTATTTTATAAAATTCATTTAAAATAAGCTGTTCTGTATTAAACATCATCTGTGTAGGTTATACATAAATACGAATAAATGCTTCATTTAACATGAAT
Organism: Centruroides sculpturatus; assembly: GCF_000671375.1. Taxonomy (NCBI): domain Eukaryota; kingdom Metazoa; phylum Arthropoda; class Arachnida; order Scorpiones; family Buthidae; genus Centruroides; species Centruroides sculpturatus. The sequence continues at coordinate 153,532 of NW_019385460.1, read as the reverse complement.
AAAACAATTCTGTCTATATTTAAAAATTACTTTACATATATAAACATGAATACAAAAACGGAAAACAAACAAATATAAAATCAAAAGCGAGACCTGAAACTGATGTCACGCTTTACTACTAAAAACAATGAACATCACTATATTAAATGGGTATCCAATAGATACCGAAATATATAAGAGATATAAAGATAATATTGTTAATTAAATTATATAGAATAATGGTTTACTGTTGATCTTTATATAGTAGTGTCATTCAAACTGTAGTTACCGTAAATAAGACATCAAACTATACATTGTTTCAAATAAACTGGCTCAACGTGTATAGTGATTGACATGTTTAATCTTTATTGAAATAAAGATAAAAGAATTTCAAAATATTAAATTAAATTTTTGATGGCATCTTTAATTTACAAATCGATTTTATTTAAAAATCGTAATTGTATTCGCGTATAACATTTAATGATCGAATGCTTCTTCATTAAAGAAGAAATAATACAAAATTTAAAAAAGTCTTGTAGAAATCAACAGTTATTTTTGAGTTTTTCATTACTATTAAATAGATTGTGGGAAATAAAACAAGAAAATTCTTTCTTGTCTTTTTTTAAAAATGCAATTAATTACTTTTTAAAATTAAATAAAATATTTAAATAATTACAAAAATTTTTAAACGATAATCCGAAAGACTTCAAATAAAATATTAATAAATTATACTTCAATATCATAAAATCAAACATAAGCAAGATAAAAATATGACAAAATAGCTAAATCATTGTATGTAAACTAATATCACATATAGGCTAAGCTTACTTACAGTTTGCTTCTTACATGAAACGTTAAAGTGATAAAATATGTAAGCAGAAAAACATTTTAAAATGTTTTAAAGTGTAGAAAAATAGAACAGTTTACTCCGTACACGTTAAAATCTGTAACAAAAAAATTCTAGGACGGCCAATATCTTTTATAAATGTCAGAGAGCATCCCGAATTTGACCTTGCACGTTCTATTATTATTGAAAAAAAAAGAAAGAAAAGAAGAAGAAAAACGAATTAGTAATAAAATAGAAGCGAGGCAATTAAAAATATAAATAGAAGCGTAAAGTAAACGCTTGTAAGATTAAATGACTAGACAACAATAAGATTTTCCTTAATCTTTCGATTGATCTTTACAGTCTCTACACGATTTTCTCCGCTTAATCATCGTTGAGGCAATGCGCCATGAGAATAATCCCATTGAATGAAGTGGGAANAATTTTACAATCATTCTCTCTTTATATATAAATATATATTTTATAATTTCCTTTCTTTCAATGTTTTCTTTGTTTTATTTTTTATGCTTTTATTCTTTATGCTCTTTATAGACCTACTGTAATTTTATGTAAAAATCATATATGAAATTAAATTTAAATACATAATTTTATTTAAATTACATCATTTACATATAAAATAACGATTACACTTTTTTCATAAGTTAATTAAATATTTTTTTCTAACTATTCCAAATAATATTAAACTTATGTATATAAATGCAAAATGTTGTTATATAATATGAAATAAATATCATTGACTTGTTTCGTAAATATTTCAATATTGAATATGTCTACTTTTTATTTTTCAGAAGTTATTAAAGACAAAAATCTTAGAGATTTTAACAAAATAAACATTTCCAATTAAAACTTGAAAATTTAAAACATATTTATTAATTAATTTCAATAAATTTATTAAAATAAATATATATGTAGATTTTTATAATAAAAATATACGATATGTTAAAAGTAATTAAAAATATACTAAATTTTGAATTAAATAATTATCCTTGTAAATCAGAAATAAGCACAAAGCTATAACATAAAGTTCTAAGAATATGGTTACTATATATACTTGTATATTCAAAATAAATTCAGAGAAAAAGATTTTTTTAATAAAAGTATGAAATATTTGAATATGTTATATAACTTATAGCCTATATTACATACATGTACTTGTATATAAAATAAAACGACTATTGTTATATAAATATAGCATAACAAAAATGTACTTTTGTGAAGACACTGTTAATGAATAAAATGTGTTAATTTTATTCATTTCGCATTTAGAAACAAAGGAAAATGATAAAATGCCGCTAGTAATAAGCAAAAAATGAACAATATTCAGCGATAAAAGTACATTTTTTCTTCTTATAAACACTAAATTTTAGAATTTATTTTTTCAACTTTATAACTTACTATAAGTAATAAAGCTGCAAAAACAGCTTTTAGACAATTCTATCTACATGACATTAATATTGTAAAAGAATAGAAATATGTTGATAATATATTATATATAAAAACCTATTAGTATGCATTTTAAGGTGTACGTCATATCATATAATCAATCAAATAAGAAATGTAGACAAATAACCATTGGCATTTAACAAGAAGAAAAATTAGAATTCGGTTTTTAACTGCTTACAGTGAACAAAACATGTTACAGATTTTTTTTTATTGATTTAATTTAAATAATTTTAATAATGTAGTTAAATTCCGTTACTGCATTATCTGTTTATACAGATTTCGCGTTAAAGCGAAATGGATTTGTAGTCTCTTGGACGAGGATAGGTATTTCAACGTTAACAAGTTCGGTTAATATAAGAAGGTCCCAAGAATTCAATAACAATTATTTTACGTCGTTTAATACAAATGCCATTGCTTCCGGCTTCATCCGAAGTTACACCAGCAAAGTGTTAATGCACGAACCAAATCAAGACCGGAGTGCGCGTTTTTCGACTTTAACGTCGGTCACAACACTCACGATGTCAATGTTATCGTCATCGTTGACAATGCAGATACGCAATACAAAACAATGTTCATTCCAACTCGAAAAATTACAATTTTTCTTACAGACGGAGCTTTGTACGCTGTAACAAAGCATTCATTCTTTCTTCAAGCGATTACATCTCAATAAAGTGTATGTTTGGAGCAACACATAAATTTACATATTTATTTACTTTTTAAATATATCCAAACATGATAAAATCTAAAGAAATGAAATAACTGGAAGATTGTTTGTTTGTTTGGTTAAGTTATGGCAACACTTGGGAGATATGCCTAGGGGAAATGCCGTCCGAGAGGTCTTTTTAAAGGTAATTGGCCCCTATTCAGGCGTTACAAACGTGGAGAAAACCCGGAAATCTCCATATGGCTAGAACCCACGACCGAACTACCAGTGTTGAGGGAAGGAAACCGCTTGGCCACTGGAAGAAAATTTTATTTTTGTCATTTGATTGACTGTTGATTTCTTGTAAAGTTTGCTTAATACATATCTGGTTAATATAAAATACCAATTTAGTTAATATAATATATTTATGTAAAATTCTCAAAAGAGACAATACATTAAAAGTATCTTTACATCTCGTCTTTTCACATTTCATGGCGGTTATTTCTTGAGGTGTGAAAAGAGATGTAAAGATACTTTTAATGTATTGTCTCTTTTGTGAATTTCTGTACAACATTTTCTAAGTTTACTGCCCTGGCTATTTTAAAATCAAATATATAAATCAATTCTTAAAAATTGAATTTTTAACATAATTTCAAGAATAAATAACAAATTAAACTAAGAAAATTAGGTAACTCATTACTTAAAAGATACAATATTACAGTAGAACCTGTGTAAACTGGAATTACATGGTACTACATTATGTTTTCCATTTTAGATAGGTTATACTGTATCGCAAAGTACAATAGAATTTCGTTAATCCATCACCCTCTGATGTATTTTATCTCTCAATAAGGGGATAATGCACTTCAAAATAGTGCACACGAAGCAGTGGAGTAGCATGAGTGTCAGCCGCCCGGGGCGGAGGAAAATTTCGCCGCCCCCTTAAATGACTAAAATTCAGTTTCGTCACAGAATAAATAATGAAAAATTCCGTGCTCATTTCAATGTCCGAATCTTAGGTGCGACAGAATTATGAAATGAAATGGTTCAAATTTTTACAAGATATTATTATTATTTATTGTGAAATTTTGCCGCCCCTAAAAGTGCCGCTCGGGGCGGGTCGCCCAGCCGCCCCCACTATGCTACGCCACTGACACGAGGTTTAATTCCTCTAAAATATGTTACTATGCTAATTAAAAAATATTATGTATAACTTAACGTTTATTTTGTTCCTATCCAGTTCCTCCTTAGTCTACTGTGTTGTATTATTCTATATGACTAAATTGTGAAAATTAATGAACTATGTTTATATATTTCGTGCAATGAAGTGTTCATTAACGTTTTTGCCGAATTTTTTCAATTTATCATATGACAATAAAATCATACACTGTATTGTCTCCAGACTTATTAAAGAGCGTGCGTAAACAAATCGGAACCATATTACAGCCTGCGCTGTAATATATATGGTAATATCTGTAAGGTTCAAATCGTACATAACATATCGAATTTTGCAAATACACAAAACGTCCGACAATCCGTCTAGTGGTGCCGGATTAACAAGCTTCTACTGTATATTAAAGAATTTCAAAATATTTTTTAGTTGGAGAAACTAGTCTCGTATTGATTTTAAACAAATACGGTTACGTAAGCTAATTTAAAATAAATAATTATTAAATTTAAAAACTAGTTTTTAAAATATTTAAAAACGTTTTCTGGTAACAATCGAATTTATTCTAATTAAACTAAAATATAAAATAAAATTGCTCATGTATATTTCCTTATTTCAAATACGTTTACATGCTTATATAACATTATTTTAATGCTATTACGATGAATAAATCGCTAAGAAATTTTAATTTAATCGCTTAATATAAGACATTTTATGAATTTTAAATAAAATCCACTAGAGGGAGTATTAACAGCCTCTAATGGAAGCCATCTATAGTCATTTTTTATTATTTAAAATTATATAATTAATTTTTTCAAATTTTAATAACTATAAGATATTAATTTTTAATAATAAAGTTACATCTAAATGTTTAAGAGCAATTTTAATATATTTACTGGTATAAAAAATATAATGTTCTATTTGTCGAGTGTGCACGGTATCACGTGCTCTGTAGCGGGTCAGAATGGCAATTCCAAAAAAGCCAGGTTATAAGGGCGCGGATTAAATGAGCGCAAAGAGAACAACAGATAAAAGTACACTGAATATCAGAGCATTGGACATTTCTCACGCAAAACGAAAACGATCGGTCGATTTTATTGTATTAGATTAATCTTATTCAAGTTTTTTCTCAGTAATTTCGTCATTTTTAGTTTTTATTCATTTATTAATTATTTTATTTATTATAAGTAGTGACTTGTTTTGTTAGAATATATGTTACGGATATGCGGATCATAAACGATTAAAATCGTACATTTTTTATTGCCCATGTTGTCAGTAGTTAAGTAAATATTTTCTATTTTATATAATTTTTTGTATTATTTAATGAAAAAGCTTTATAAAAAAATTAACAGAAAATATCAAATCAATATAGAAGATTTAAAACAACAACAGTTCGGTTGCTAACGATAAATAAAAGAGAAATATTCGGAAAATGAAATAATTGTGTCAAATTCCAAAGAAATTAATTTACTGTACAATAAGCTGATAGTGATTTTCTATTTTGTACAAATTATCGATATACTTGTCGTACACGTTAACGTACAGTACATTACAGATTTGTCTTGCGCTTCTTCCATCTCATGTTCTTTTGAATTGCTCTTCTAGAAATAATTATCCGTACAAAATTTATTTCAGATTTGATTAATGAAACAATGGTACGTTCATATGTCAAATTAATAACTATAACTGAAAATACAGTTACCGAAACCGAACCGAAATGAAACCATTTACTTCATTCTTAAATGATTACGTTATGACTTCCACTATATAATATGAAAAAAATTATTATATAATTTACTAGTTTTTAGAATAATTTTATACATATTATATTGATGTAATTGTTATAATCATCGTAATTTAACGCTTTACATAGAAAATACGAAAAATTGTTATCTTTTATTGATGTAATCAAACTTATAATGAAACGAGCAATTATTTATTGTGACACAATTACAATGCCGGACTGAAATTTTTAATTTAATTTCATTTAAAATGTATACTCACTATCTCAAATTACTAGTGTCTTGCCCTTGTACTGTATACAGTACTTCATACTTTTCCGTTAGCAATGGAGTCGGCCGGTCATCTAGCTAACTCCTTTCAGGGGAAAAGTTTTGAATTGAAATAACGTGATTTCTAGTTTACATTGGAAGTTCGTATATAGTTAATATGGACCTCCTATCCTTACGCTTCCCATATTTATTTATAGGTCTAAAATTTTCCAAATTGCACCCCAATTAATCCATTACTTTACCAGTGAAATTAATACAATTATTTAAGAGTTGAATTATGAAGAATTTCATTATAATTTTACATAACCGAATTTTCAATATTGTGACAAAAAAAAAGAAAGAAAGAAAGAAAAGAAAAAAACTTATACACACGTTATACCTGTTTTATGAAAGTATTTAAAGATATAAAACTTTTATTTAATGCTTATCTCGAATGAATTTTGACGAGGTCATTAAATTAATCGAAATTAGAAAACAAATTATATATAATTACGTCTTAAATTTCCCTACAATGTTCTAATCCCCATGTTGATTACTGACATATGAATTTTATTGTCATTCTAAGAAAGCGTTACTCTAATTTATTTCTTTGTTTTACACTAAACACTGACACTCGCACTAGTCTTTGTCTAAAGTTCTCGCTTTTAATGTGTAATGTCTGTGTGATATCGGTTCTTTTTGTTTCATTTATGTTAATTACTTTGTAGATATGGCTGCAAAACGCAAAGACAATGATGCTGTAGCTGTGATAAACCAAAGAAGAGCCGTTAAGTGCCTTCTTTAGAGGAAAAACTAATAATTTAAGATTTAATGAAAAAAGAAAACAGTCCATGTTTGAAAATTTAATTATGAGTTAAGGTATCATGCTATTTATTGTTAATTTGTTTACCATATTTATACTAATAAAAATGTGTGATAGGCATGTTAGTATAGAAAATAGTTAATAATTAATAGAGTTTGTTATTTTACTGAAATTTCAGTAAAAATTTTTGAATTTTTACTGAAATTTCTTCGCTTATGCGAGAGTGTCTTGGAATGTATTAGTCGCATATGACGGGGCCCCTACTGTATTAATAATGAAAACAAATAAAAATTTTGTAATAATGCTGATATGAAATTATAACAAGATGTTTTGGCTACCAAGATTTAAAAAAAAGTCAAAGATTTCAAGTCAAATATAGTGCTTTCTTTTATCAACAGTTTTTATCTAAATTTTTTATTATGGAAACAAATATTAATAAATGCAACTCGTATCACACATCAGAAAACGTTTAGTTACTATTTTATTATTTATTTTAAATAGACACTTATCTGTTTATTTTTCATTTAATAGAATAACTATATAAAATAATATTTAAAAATTTATTATATCGATTTAGATTAATCCAAATTAAATCTATTTTGACGTTCAATATTACTTTTAGATTCTTTCTTTGACCCTCCAACCCGTGGAAAGAGTAAAAATGTCCTTTCTACCATGCCTATCGTTCTGTCAGGCCACAGGTAGTAAGGAATGGCATCCATCATATCCAGGACGAATCATCCGTAAAGTTTCTGTGAATTTTGACCAGTTCGGATTTATTCCCGGGTCCCTACAGCGGTAGGCTGACATCTAAACCATTCGGCCAACCGGCCTGTGAGTTTTAGATTCTAGAGATAACTGTAAGCTACTAGATTATAAATGTGAGAACGATTTATATATTGATAATTCCATCAACTTATTTATTATACAAAGTATTTTTAATCAATCATATGAAGCAATGAAAGTTTTATTAATGTTTAACTATTGATAAGTAGCGTTGATTATCAGCTTCGCAATATTATCGGTCGTTAACATAACAGTTTTTGCATAATTAAAGAGATTATGCAAAAACATATTTTAATATTTCCCCCAAAGGTGTAATAGTTAAGCTAAAACAGCTTAACTATTTAATTTTCATTAAAATTTATCGTATAAAAGAAGAGATTTAAAATGGTTAATATAAAATGCCAATTTAGTTAATATAATATATTTATGTAAAATTCTCAAAAGAGACAATACATTAAAAGTATCTTTACATCTCGTCTTTTCACATTTCATGGCGGTTATTTCTTGAGGTGTGAAAAGAGATGTAAAGATACTTTTAATGTATTGTCTCTTTTGTGAATTTCTGTACAACATTTTCTAAGTTTACTGCCCTGGCTATTTTAAAATCAAATATATAAATCAATTCTTAAAAATTGAATTTTTAACATAATTTCAAGAATAAATAACAAATTAAACTAAGAAAATTAGGTAACTCATTACTTAAAAGATACAATATTACAGTAGAACCTGTGTAAACTGGAATTACATGGTACTACATTATGTTTTCCATTTTAGATAGGTTATACTGTATCGCAAAGTACAATAGAATTTCGTTAATCCATCACCCTCTGATGTATTTTATCTCTCAATAAGGGGATAATGCACTTCAAAATAGTGCACACGAAGCAGTGGAGTAGCATGAGTGTCAGCCGCCCGGGGCGGAGGAAAATTTCGCCGCCCCCTTAAATGACTAAAATTCAGTTTCGTCACAGAATAAATAATGAAAAATTCCGTGCTCATTTCAATGTCCGAATCTTAGGTGCGACAGAATTATGAAATGAAATGGTTCAAATTTTTACAAGATATTATTATTATTTATTGTGAAATTTTGCCGCCCCTAAAAGTGCCGCTCGGGGCGGGTCGCCCAGCCGCCCCCACTATGCTACGCCACTGACACGAGGTTTAATTCCTCTAAAATATGTTACTATGCTAATTAAAAAATATTATGTATAACTTAACGTTTATTTTGTTCCTATCCAGTTCCTCCTTAGTCTACTGTGTTGTATTATTCTATATGACTAAATTGTGAAAATTAATGAACTATGTTTATATATTTCGTGCAATGAAGTGTTCATTAACGTTTTTGCCGAATTTTTTCAATTTATCATATGACAATAAAATCATACACTGTATTGTCTCCAGACTTATTAAAGAGCGTGCGTAAACAAATCGGAACCATATTACAGCCTGCGCTGTAATATATATGGTAATATCTGTAAGGTTCAAATCGTACATAACATATCGAATTTTGCAAATACACAAAACGTCCGACAATCCGTCTAGTGGTGCCGGATTAACAAGCTTCTACTGTATATTAAAGAATTTCAAAATATTTTTTAGTTGGAGAAACTAGTCTCGTATTGATTTTAAACAAATACGGTTACGTAAGCTAATTTAAAATAAATAATTATTAAATTTAAAAACTAGTTTTTAAAATATTTAAAAACGTTTTCTGGTAACAATCGAATTTATTCTAATTAAACTAAAATATAAAATAAAATTGCTCATGTATATTTCCTTATTTCAAATACGTTTACATGCTTATATAACATTATTTTAATGCTATTACGATGAATAAATCGCTAAGAAATTTTAATTTAATCGCTTAATATAAGACATTTTATGAATTTTAAATAAAATCCACTAGAGGGAGTATTAACAGCCTCTAATGGAAGCCATCTATAGTCATTTTTTATTATTTAAAATTATATAATTAATTTTTTCAAATTTTAATAACTATAAGATATTAATTTTTAATAATAAAGTTACATCTAAATGTTTAAGAGCAATTTTAATATATTTACTGGTATAAAAAATATAATGTTCTATTTGTCGAGTGTGCACGGTATCACGTGCTCTGTAGCGGGTCAGAATGGCAATTCCAAAAAAGCCAGGTTATAAGGGCGCGGATTAAATGAGCGCAAAGAGAACAACAGATAAAAGTACACTGAATATCAGAGCATTGGACATTTCTCACGCAAAACGAAAACGATCGGTCGATTTTATTGTATTAGATTAATCTTATTCAAGTTTTTTCTCAGTAATTTCGTCATTTTTAGTTTTTATTCATTTATTAATTATTTTATTTATTATAAGTAGTGACTTGTTTTGTTAGAATATATGTTACGGATATGCGGATCATAAACGATTAAAATCGTACATTTTTTATTGCCCATGTTGTCAGTAGTTAAGTAAATATTTTCTATTTTATATAATTTTTTGTATTATTTAATGAAAAAGCTTTATAAAAAAATTAACAGAAAATATCAAATCAATATAGAAGATTTAAAACAACAACAGTTCGGTTGCTAACGATAAATAAAAGAGAAATATTCGGAAAATGAAATAATTGTGTCAAATTCCAAAGAAATTAATTTACTGTACAATAAGCTGATAGTGATTTTCTATTTTGTACAAATTATCGATATACTTGTCGTACACGTTAACGTACAGTACATTACAGATTTGTCTTGAGCTTCTTCCATCTCATATTCTTTTGAATTGCTCTTCTAGAAATAATTATCCGTACAAAATTTATTTCAGATTTGATTAATGAAACAATGGTACGTTCATATGTCAAATTAATAACTATAACTGAAAATACAGTTACCGAAACCGAACCGAAATGAAACCATTTACTTCATTCTTAAATGATTACGTTATGACTTCCACTATATAATATGAAAAAAATTATTATATAATTTACTAGTTTTTAGAATAATTTTATACATATTATATTGATGTAATTGTTATAATCATCGTAATTTAACGCTTTACATAGAAAATACGAAAAATTGTTATCTTTTATTGATGTAATCAAACTTATAATGAAACGAGCAATTATTTATTGTGACACAATTACAATGCCGGACTGAAATTTTTAATTTAATTTCATTTAAAATGTATACTCACTATCTCAAATTACTAGTGTCTTGCCCTTGTACTGTATACAGTACTTCATACTTTTCCGTTAGCAATGGAGTCGGCCGGTCATCTAGCTAACTCCTTTCAGGGGAAAAGTTTTGAATTGAAATAACGTGATTTCTAGTTTACATTGGAAGTTCGTATATAGTTAATATGGACCTCCTATCCTTACGCTTCCCATATTTATTTATAAGTCTAAAATTTTCCAAATTGCACCCCAATTAATCCATTACTTTACCAGTGAAATTAATACAATTATTTAAGAGTTGAATTATGAAGAATTTCATTATAATTTTACATAACCGAATTTTCAATATTGTGACAAAAAAAAA
>NW_019385460.1:108848-138203 GCF_000671375.1 Centruroides sculpturatus | reverse complement strand
ATTTCTCTTTCTTACAAAGTTTAATTAATTTTTAGAATTTCGAAGCAAAATATAATTTATAGCTGTAATATTTTTAATAATAATTGTGTATTAAATTACCCATATGAATCTGTTATTATCGTCATTATTAATAACATCAATATGTATACTATGAAATAATACAAAGTTCGCTAAAAGTTATGCTATGATTTTAATAACATAAATAGGCCTAATAGAAAAAATATTCAATGAAAGTCAAATTATTACGCCTTCAAAACCTAAATATGAAAAGCATTACTTAAATATTACTCTGGGCAGTAATACAAAAATGTATTCACAAAACTACAGTTTCCATAATAAAGGATGTTGACAGATTCTGATAATTTGGTCTCTTATGTTTTATTTTAACACATCTATAGTTTATTGATGTAACGATGTTAATCTGGTTCAAAATTTTAACATAAAATATCCTTATTTTATCTCATAGTGGTTACACTATTCTAATGAAAACATAATGTATAAGGAATTGTTGATGGTCTGCTGGTCTAAGAAATATATTACTCAAGTTTAAGTACCTAATACCATTGACAATTACTGCTATGGTTAAATAGAAATTTGAAAATTAATTTTTATGGTTTATTTATATATAATTAAGCATATTTTCATTCATAATTTAAATGATTATTTAACGTTGCCATTAATATTGATTGATTGTTTTTCTTAATTAAAATTTTGAAATTTGGAGGATATTATATATAAGTAAACCTATATATATATATTCTGAAATATTATTTTAAAATGTTTTATTTAATATTTTCGAATTATCAAATATTTCTAAAGTGTTTCATACTATATATTGATTTTCTAATCTTATAGTTTTGGTTAGAAATATAATGCTGCAGACTAAGTTAGGTATGAAAAGTAATCCAGCAACGAATTCAAGCAGATATTTAATGTGTGTATGGCGCTATCTATTTTGATATTTTATTAAGAAAACTTTTTATATTATTAATTTTGAGGGTAGAGATGGTTTTTACAAAAAAAAATTGTAAATGGTAATAAATAAAATCATCATTAAATCTGACTTCACTCGAGATATGACAGATGACTCTCCTTTATCTCCCCACCCTTCGACCTTTAACCACCATAATTTAACAGCATCAATTCCCCTAATACACAAACTTCCCTGCAAAACTTCAGAATTTTCGACAAAAGGCACACGAGTTATTAAGCTTCAAAGTGGGTGAACAAAATCGTGCCCACACACAAACATACAGACACATCCATACATACAGAAATCCCCCCTTTTTATACATTTCTTAATGTTTCAAGGTCCCTAGTCAAAAATATACAAATCTTGTGCGATCATTTTCGACCGATCGCTATACTTTTCGTCTGTTATTATGTCAATATAACAGCTGGGAAAGTAAAAGTTATAAGAGTAATATTCTTGATAAGAAAACAAAACACGAAAACATAATAAACATAAATAAAATAATTTATTAGTTAATTATTCACGTAAAAATATCTATTGATAAAATTAAATTCTACTCACTTTAATACACATTTTTTCCTTAATTTATTTATTTCCTTATCAAATCAATTTGTAATTTTAATGAATGAATGAAAATAAATTATTTAATTACTTAGATTACGAACTCCTTTTATAAGTTAAGAATTTAAATTACGATAGCTCGTATTAAATTGCTTTTATATACGTTCCATTTTATATAAAAAATGTTTTTTTACTTAACAATTGTAATTTTATTCGGACAATTTCTAATTTAAAATATTTTTAAAATTACAAATTTCAATAATATTATATGCCATTAGTCATGTATTAAGCGGTCTTAATTTGTGAGATTTAAAAAAAAAAGCGTGTCCTTATAACACAAATAATAATAGATCTAATAATGTTCTGGTATATGTAAATTTTTAAAATAAGCACGCAATATAATAATACATATTTATAAAAATCATAAATTAATCCATAACAAAAAATCAAGTGGTCGCAATCAATGATACTTTTTATCAGGTTACCTGACAAAAAAATAAAATAAAAGGTATATATATATTATATATGATTTACAGATTAAAATTAGTTTTTATATCATACAAATCACTTTCAGGTGATTTTAATTTTATGTGTATTAAATAATTCGAAGCGTTGTTCAATTTTATGATTATTTATACATTTTTTGAACGTATTTCCGGAACTTTAATGAATTTTTATAAGAAATTAACTTTAATTTGCTAGGACATTAGTTTAAAAAAAAACGCTTTAAAACCTAAGCCGTAAATCAATTGCGATTGTACTGTGTTAATCATTAAACATAATTTTGATTTAAAGAAGAACATTAAGAATTTAAATTATTCTTTAAGAAAAATTTTAATTTAATACAACATTTTCTTTGTGAACTATCGTAACGTTGAATGATTACATGTTTTATGATTTTTAATTAGGTATGTTATCTAATTGTTGTACCGGGGATGACACTTATTGTATATGAGACATCGCCTTTTTTCTTTAAAAATAAAAATAAATAAATAAATAAAATTTATCTCCAATCTAGCAATTCATTGCTATAGATAATATCTGTTAGAATAACCCAGGTGGAAAGCAATCACTCACGAATGGCAATCAGTTGTTTTTAATTCCTATGATATATGTATGTAAGTGTGTATGAACTACATATAAAATGAAATCATAATTTTTGTATAATAAGTTTTTTATTCATTTTTCCTATTTTTGTTTCAGTTTTAGTTCCTGGTATTTAATGTTAAAAAAAAAAATTGTTTTTACAAACGTGTGCGTATGTTGTAATTAGTTTCTTTGTACTTCATGTACAAAGAACCTAATTAGCATTTTAAAGTAATTTTTTTCTATTTCAGTATTATAATTGCTGTAAGATATTGATATATACAGAAAATTTTCCTTATATTCTTCATCAGCAAATAATTTTCACATTTCAAAGATTTTATTTATAAGTATTACCAATTTACAATAATTATCAATTTACATAAGCTATTTGACAAGAGCAAAGTATTGTACGATATCATACTGTAATATATATTTAAGTTGATTTATAATATAGATAAACATATAAATCATATTATACATAATATTAATGAATGAAATAACGAAAAATGTTTATCGAATAGATTAAATTAGACTTATAAACTTGCGCGTTTTTTTTATTGTTTTAATAATTTTTATCTGTTTTGTTTATTATAATTTAGCGAAATTGTAATTCAATTCCAATTTCTATATTCAATTACATAACGTATTATCGTTATTTATTGTACATTTAACGTTTATATATATATATAACATGCGAAAATAAGCATTACTTTCAAGAAAAATTCTTCTCCTCTACAATTTGGTATTAATAACACGTAGCACAAATGATAAGAAATTTCATTAAAAGAAATTATTTTTCATTTGTGCTACTTATAATAGCTTTTAATCGTTTTACTAATTTCAGATGTTTTCAAATCTTTTCTTTAAATTGTATATATTTATATTTTATAACATGCAAACAATAAATTAAATGCCTGTTTAAAATTTAGTACAGGCAGTCAAATAAAAGTAATAGTAGTTCCGCTTTTAACTGCTATTCTTCCACGATCATCATATTCCCCTAGATTTAGCTCTTATTGTCTTGTTCTTTTATCCACTGTTAAAAGAAAAACTTTAAAAGGAAAACGATTTGAGTCAACGATTCCTGAAAAGACCTAATCTTTCTAAATGTTTCCTGAATCAATCAATGCGACATTTGGATGATTTGCCAATGGGAGAATGCCTCCCGAGAGGAGTTTCTGCATCTATTTAGTTATTAGGCATTTGAAGAAAACCCGGAAAACTTTACGTTGTCAGTCCATTGGTCAGGCACGAACCCACGACTTCAATGTTTAATAGTTTTATTCATTCTAAATGTTTTATTAATTGGAGAAATCGTCGAAGAACATGCATTGCAGTTTAGGATGATTATTTTGAAAATTAATAAATTAATTTCTTTATATCCAAACACGTTTCGATTTTTGACCCGTCTTGTATTTAAGAACTAATTTATTAATGTTATAAAACTTTTTTAAATAGTATTACACAAAAATTTTCAGTTTTGGATTATTATTATTATTATTAATGAAAATCTTTTCCTATTTACTAATATATAAACAAGGAAAATATTTTTATTCAAAAATAAATTTTATAATCTTTATCTGATCGTTTCAATGAATGTATATATGAGACGAAAATTTACAGATTTATATTTGAGGACAATTATATCATTCATTCAGATCAAAATCTTCTGTTATCTATATTATTGTCTTTAAATTTAATGTATTAATTAGTTGACACAAATATGGCATTTTTGCTTATTTTAATTCTTGTCTTTATTAAAATAAATGCTTTAATTTTAAAGATGAATTTGCTTTGACGAATTATGTAAGCAGGTAAGTCAATTTGCAGTAATGTTCTGATCGAATCCTCAAAATTTCAAGGGTAATTTGACCTGTATATGTCAAATTCTGGCTCTCACTATTAGGGAATCCGTTTCTTATCTGGAAAATCCGTATTTAAACCTGTTATAAAGACATTTTTATTGCCCACAAGACGAAAGGAGTTAAAAATACACACATATTTTATACATACATACATACATACATAAATAATCTAATAACGAATACTTGATAAATATATAATATAATATAAATCAAAAATATAATAGTAGGATGAAATGTAATATAATATATATTTTTCTTTTTTGATTTTTTAGAGAAAATATTCATGAATAATCGTTCAATGATAATGAGAAGACCAACAAATTATACACGTAAAGGCGTTAAAAATCAAAATATATAGGCCTATATATACTTTTTAATCGGAAATGTACATTTTTTACATTAGATTGACCTCATTAACTTTTTTACAAGAGTAATAATGCTAAATTGACGCAAAAGTGTACACCAATTTAACAAAAATAACAAATAACAAATTAATTTATTTTTAATTTTTATTAATCTTTATTTTATGCACTTCAATTAAATACTATAAACAATAGATATAGAAACTTAAAAGTAAGAATAACAAGGGTANCATTTATATATAGAATATTTTTGCTGCTTTTAGTTAAAACTTTTTATACATTATCATATTACAACAATTTTAAAGTTATAATCAATGTTTAATAATTTTTGAATGGCAAATTTATTTATTTGAAATTTTATAGCAAGTCATTACTAGACATCATGGCACATTTTTTTTTCAAATTTTCTCTGTAAAATCTCTTTCTTATATACTGGTATATTTAATTTTGATGCAAAATACTGTATTATTTTGCATTAAAATTAAATATATCGGTATGAAATATTATAATTAGAATTTATTTTTTAGATAATAAATTATTCACGATTTACAATAATTATTCGTAATAATTAAGAAACATTACATTAAATAAAAATTACTTTATTCCAAAAATGCGGGCGGTATGACCTATTAAGTCTCTGAATGATTCAATACCGGAAACGGAAGTTAACTTTTTTCCCTTACATGAACGTATTTAACATGAGCAATTTAACACCAATTATTTTTTAAATTTCTAAAATGTTCTCGATGTTTAGAATTATTTTAAATACATAAAACCGTTTTATTTACTTCTTTCCTATCAATCTTATTTTTTCAATGCCACTTTTTATTTGGATCATCAGATTTTTCTTTGCTCAAAGACTAAATAATTATTCATTGTTTTGTTAATTATTGATAAGACATGCTGTAAATAAGCTAATATCCAAAAGAAAACCCTGCATTCTTATAATATGAAGTAATAAATGCCGTATACTAGTTTAAAAAAATGTTAATGTTTCAGTGAAATATAAGTGTTTTTCTTTGTTTCTTTTTCTCTGTAGGCACTAAGAAAGCCTTTTTCTATAACCATCTCAAGTTCGGCCAAGCTCATATATGGGGATTGACATATATGGGAAGGTCTGCCAAAATATGTCAGGTCCTATAAAAATTCGTGGTGTTCTTCCTCTGGATTCGAACCCGGATTCCCAGAGTAGTAGACTTGGCATTTTGAACGCGCAATATTTTAATATAAATAATTAGTACAGTAGACCCCACTATAACACTGTAGATTTTACAAATACGTGAGCCGTT
The DNA here is from genome assembly GCF_000671375.1 of Centruroides sculpturatus. Lineage (NCBI taxonomy): Eukaryota > Metazoa > Arthropoda > Arachnida > Scorpiones > Buthidae > Centruroides > Centruroides sculpturatus. The sequence continues at coordinate 132,067 of NW_019385460.1, read as the reverse complement.
CACAGCCCGGCACACGTATTTGTAAAATCTAAGTGACTCGTACAACATGGAATTCATATAACACGGAATTATCTACAGTGTTATAGGGGGTCTACTGTATATAATAGATTACAACATAAATTAAACAACTATATTTCAACGTTTTAATATACTTCAGCAACTCTCCTTTACTGTTTCCCATAATGTTTATTTTATACAGTATTTAAATTTTTAGAGCGCGATGTCGCATATTGCAGATATGATTTTTTTCTACAGTATAGATGCTGCTGTTTTTAAAAAATAATGAAGTGAGCTGGACCACTAGTTTCAACAAAAAGCTTCATATATATATAGCAACAAAAATCTTATATATATGTATTCAATTTATTTAACTTTCACATGTAATAGAATAAATAGGCTGAAATAAATAATTATTCTTTGACAGAACACGAAACACACAGGTGTGCTTCTTATGGTTCGTGTTACGTCTAACTTCTATATGACAGGTTTTTAAACTATACACGATGGCATTGTCGTCTTAACATATGGGCACGCAGGGCGGTTGCTAAGGAGCCCTATGCTAATTTATGCACACACCAGAATTTAACGCTAATTTTCCGATCACCTGTTCGTTGTGCAGACTCAGTCCATTGTAACGCTTTGCCCATGGGACCATAATACTGTTAAGACGACCCTGCACGATGGTGGAAATAAAATACCTAAAACTGAAATGAATTTTAAATTTTTTTATTTCAGTTTTAGAGATTTAGAAATAAAATGTTCAATCTGTCCGCTTGTTTGATTGTAAAATTCCTAACTTGAATTAAAACTGTACAAAATACAAGTCGACTTTTGAAGTTTGTTTGCTCGCATTATCGTAATATAATCTTATAATAATGCTGGAAAACAGCTTCCAAAGTCGACTTGTATTTTTAAATATATAGACATAGTTGAAAGTTAAATCCTTGTTCATTTCTTATGTATAAAATAATAAACAAAGATTAATATAGATCTTAAAGTTCTATAATATAATTAAAAGATTATATAAACGGAAGTAATTTGTAAATAATATTCTAATTTTTACTAACAAGTTTATATCTAAGCTCATAGACATATGTTAAGCTAAGATCAAGTTATGATTGTGAAACTAGTTCCATTATAAATATGCCTTTGGCATTAATATCCAATTGTAGAGTTATGAATTTAATTTCGGGATTGTTGTTCACATTTCCCTAATGAACTTAATAGCGAATTTCATACCATATTTTATTAAAGAAGTTTTTTAATAAACTGTTGTAATGAAATGCAGAATTGTAACTAAATGACATTACGTCATTTTCAGTGATAATTATCTTTTTTGACATCATTGACAATTTCATAAGAGACATTACTAATGACCAAAATTTTACCTTTATTTTGCAATGGATTTACAAACTAAACAATTTCTTCTTCAAAATTTTAGAAAAGTTTTGTTAATTTAAAAAAATTTAAATAAATAGAATATAATCTTGATTTTTACATTATCACCTATATATTATGATGTAAAATATTTAACAAATAAAAATTTAGTGTACATTTATGAATATCCATGTCGATTCTACTTACAATAAATGAAACAATACTCAAAAATAATATTTAATATTTCTAATACAGTAAAATTAAATAGTTAAATGTAAAATACCGAATCGAAAATCGGGAACAAGTTAACCCGGAAAGGCGTTACGTTGCATGAGATCTGATTATGAAACAGTAAAAAGTGTAGATCCAGATTTCGATTATGGGAATTTACGTCACAGAGAAAGGAAGAGGAAAAACCAATTTTTTTTCCTCTCTCTTAACTTTTTAAGAGACGTCTCCTAAAATATGTTTATAAAATTAAAATTCTCATTCAAATTTTTAGGTATTTCCAATATTTTCATATTTAGAATTTTTAAAACTATATATAATACATATTATATTTTATTATTTCAGTATAAAAGTAGATTTTCATATTACAATTCTAATTTTATAATATATATTAGATAAGTTAAAGTGTACATAACAGAAAGAAAGAAATTCATGAAGCTTCCTGAATTGAATTTCATTGTATTAAAAACATTAACAATTTCAAAATGACAAAATTAAAATTATTGTTGATTTAAAATTAAAGAAAACTAATTCTAAACTGATTTTATTTATGAAAACTGAGATTATAAAATTTTACATGTTGAAGAATTGATATGCTGTTTTAACTTATGTATAAACCCATATTATAATCTGATAAAATTAAATTGTGTAACCTCATTATTTTACACATATATATTAATATGCCAAAGGCATGCTTTTTATGAAACTAGTTTCATAATCAGAATTTGATCTTAGCTTAATATATGACTATGAGCAAAAGTATTAATTTGTTAGTCAGTAAACGTTAGAATATTGTTTCTAAATTGCTTCCGTTTAAACTAATTTTTCAATTTGAATATAGAGCCAATGTTTTGAGACGTATTTGTTCGTGATATCGTATTAGAACATATTTATGAAATATTTTTTCACGAAGAGACGAAACATTAGTATTTAGTATTCACAGAATATTTTAAATGTAATCTGAAGTAAAATCGGTTAGAAAAGCATAAATTTTTTTTATTGTTATACTTTTTTTAATAGGAGAAAGCTATTAATAATGTATCCAAAAGAGAACCATGCGTAAAGTAGACAGTGGCTTAGGAAGCCAAACGATTTGGAGGTGCCAAAAAATTAAAAGATCTTCAGAAAAAATAATATTTCAATCAATATAAGGCTAACTCTTTCTTGCAGAGACTATATATGCTAGACGACGATTGGAGCAAGTAATAGTTACTGATAAATACAGTATTTTTCGCCGCTTTATGAGACACTTTTTTGTATCCAAAATTGTATCTGAAAACTAGTATGTATCCTATAAGCTAAATGCTTCTTAAGCTGTGAAGATTATAATTTAAAAAAAATTGAGATGAAAAATGTGATACATACAACGATGTGTCTTATAAGGCGAAAAATACATGTTAATTGCCTCGTAATGAACATGTATTACTGAAGATATAGAATTATGAACATCTGATATCCAACAGATATCAATATGCTTGAAGTGCTTGATGTCAAAATAATTTAAGTTAACTTCTTTTCATTGTAACGATTATAATATTGCATTATATTAAACGATTAAGATATGCATGAATGGATTTAACCAGAATTGCCATAAACAAGATTAAAGTTTTGTAATTATTCAATATGTTTTTGGCATTATTTTAAAAGAAATAATATTCTTGCATAAAAGGTTAATGTTCGATAAGTACTGAGGATGAATTGAGAATGAAACTTGACTGTAAGACTTCGTATGTGAAACAAAGAGATAATCAAGGGCGACAAATAAGTCTAGGCCGAAAGTTAAAACTTTTCATTGACACTTTTCAACACAAATGAAAACGTTCGTTATGAATTTATTTCTGAAGATCAAACAATCTATCTTAACGGATCTATTTTAACATTTTACGGCAATTGTGACATGCAATTCGCCTAAAACGACCTGAAAAATGAAAAGAAAAAGTTGAATAGTTTATCACAAACAGTCGTGAACAATAATCGTAATCGTAACTTATTTGAAGAAATTTACTTAAATTTGAAAAAGAAACTTTGAAAAGAACGGTTCGAGTCTGTCTATTTAATATGAGATGTATCAGAGCAAATTTTCTGATTGTTTTTGAAGAAGTTGACATTTCTAAACGAATCCTAAATTGTAGAAATCGTTGAAAACAACTTGAGATAATTGTTTAAAATACATTAATTAATTAAAAAAATTAAGTGTAAAAAATGTAGAATTTCTTTACACTCTAACACACACTGAATTTTTAGCCATTTCTGGAACTTTTTGAACACGTATTTCATCTAAAATATAATATCTATTTTAGAATATTTGGATTGTTTTATCACTTTATCCATCTTTACATACCCTTGTAATTAAAAAGTATCGAAAAGCGTTCAGTAAAACGCAAAATTTGAATATATTCATCAAAATATATTTTATTCTCTTCAAAGAAATCCCATCCCGCTGTAATGCAACGTTTTTTCCAATCCCCGAAACATGCTTTAAAGTCGTTTTCCTGAAACCCCTTCGGGACTCGCAGCGAAATTTGTTGTATGACACCAATCGATTCAAAGCGATGATCAAAGCTGAAATTTTAGTCGAATAAATTGGAAAAGGTCACACGGTTCCATATAAAGTAAATACGGAACTTGCGGAATCGTATTTGTTGAATTTTTGACCAAAAATTCATCAATAACAAGAGCATTTGAACAAGCCATTATCCATGAGTTTTTACGCCACAAATCAAGTCGTTTTCTACGAATTGCTTTACGCAAACAATGCAAAACGCTCAAATAATATTATTTGTTAACAGTTTGGTCAATTGGAAGGAATTCGTGATGCGCAGCACTACGACAATCGAAGAAAACAGTAAACACGACTTTGATTTCTGACTGTCTTTGATGTGGTCTTTTCGATCTTAATGTTAGTTCACCTTTAGAGCGCCATTCACTCTATTGTTGAGCTGTTTTTCGGTATAAAAACGTAGGCCTATGTTTCATCACCTATAATGATGCGTTTTAAAAACGATTCGCTTCAAGAAAGCATTTCCTCGACCACTTGAACAGTTGTTTGTGGAAAATTTCAACGTTTTCCGGGACGACTCGAGAGACGCCGCAATCCCAAATGATTTTTTAAAATTGCTTGACAAGATCCAAATGATACAGAAACATATTCAATAATGTCCTAATCGTTAAAAGAAGATCAACTAGCACCAAATCTCTTACTCAAGCGACGTGTTGCACATCAGTTCAAGTGGATGGTCTACCAGAGCGTGGTTTTCGATTTCTATCTTCCTCGAACATCTTGTACCACTCGAAAACTTATTTTTGATAGAGTATCGTCATCAAAGGCTTTTTGTAACATTTCCAACGTTTTTGTAGGAGTAATTCTGTTGCGAAAACAAAATTTAATGCACGTTCTTTTCTCAATTACACTCAAAATTTTGAAAAATTGCCGGCGCTAAAGTTCTTTACACACAAAACAAGCGTTTATTTGCAAACGAGAACAAACAATGACATACAGATTTCAGCTAGATGTCGATGAAAGTTGTACCAAACGACGAAGCACTCTCTTACGTGTGTGCTGTTTAAATGAACTATTCCACATACTTTTTGATCGCAGTAGTATTAACGTTTAGTTTCAGGAATAACGGTTAATATATTATAACTGGATTTTTCTAGAATTTTTTAATGACCTTGCTAATTCTACAGCTAATTCGGCTGTTAAAATACTTAATATGATAACAAAAGTATTATGATGTATATCTGAAAAAAATATTTTTATATGCGTTAGCAGAACAATATAATGACTATTCTATGCCATCCATCTTTGAGATCAAATAATATTATTTATAATTCAATAAGTATTTATTCAATAAAGAAACTAGAAATACTAAATCTATTAATATTTAATTTGGCTTTTATGAAATGCTGAAGCATTTTGAATGATAAAAATAATTGAGAGAATGATTTATTACTTATTTAATCTTTACTTAATGCAAAGGAACAAACATATTGAAATAACTATATCGAATAAATTTTGAGTTATTTCTATCGAAGTAGAAATGTGTTCCAATATTCTAAGAAGTGTAAGTTGATGAACAAATTAGGAAGTTTTGAAATTAAGCTTACTATAAAATAATTACGATGTTTTTTGAAAGCTTGCCATTAACCTGAATCTCATTGTTCAATGTGGGAATTGCAACATGTTTCATTAAGCAGTTTGTAATAAGCAGAAGCCGCTGCCATATGTAATCTGAATAAAGTTCAATTATGTAATTTATTAACATCTGTGAATTACGAATGGAACATCTTCTCACATAATACTATTTCATCTTTTCTTCATTCCTTAGTAAAAATATTAAAAAAAAAAAGAAAATTAAAACAGGTTGGAAATTTCTATCTAAAACGGCTCCCTGCTGATATAAAAGTTCTTTATTATAATCAATTGTAAATTCTCCAAGCATAACGTAGAATTTTGAATGATATTAATTGAGAACTTTATTTAATTTTGAATAAAATATTTCTCTTTCTTACAAAGTTTAATTAATTTTTAGAGTTTCGAAGCAAAATATAATTTATAGCTGTAATATTTTTAATAATAATTGTGTATTAAATTACCCATATGAATCTGTTATTATCGTCATTATTAATAACATCAATATGTATACTATGAAATAATACAAAGTTCGCTAAAAGTTATGCTATGATTTTAATAACATAAATAGGCCTAATAGAAAAAATATTCAATGAAAGTCAAATTATTACGCCTTCAAAACCTAAATATGAAAAGCATTACTTAAATATTACTCTGGGCAGTAATACAAAAATGTATTCACAAAACTACAGTTTCCATAATAAAGGATGTTGACAGATTCTGATAATTTGGTCTCTTATGTTTTATTTTAACACATCTATAGTTTATTGATGTAACGATGTTAATCTGGTTCAAAATTTTAACATAAAATATCCTTATTTTATCTCATAGTGGTTACACTATTCTAATGAAAACATAATGTATAAGGAATTGTTGATGGTCTGCTGGTCTAAGAAATATATTACTCAAGTTTAAGTACCTAATACCATTGACAATTACTGCTATGGTTAAATAGAAATTTGAAAATTAATTTTTATGGTTTATTTATATATAATTAAGCATATTTTCATTCATAATTTAAATGATTATTTAACGTTGCCATTAATATTGATTGATTGTTTTTCTTAATTAAAATTTTGAAATTTGGAGGATATTATATATAAGTAAACCTATATATATATATTCTGAAATATTATTTTAAAATGTTTTATTTAATATTTTCGAATTATCAAATATTTCTAAAGTGTTTCATACTATATATTGATTTTCTAATCTTATAGTTTTGGTTAGAAATATAATGCTGCAGACTAAGTTAGGTATGAAAAGTAATCCAGCAACGAATTCAAGCAGATATTTAATGTGTGTATGGCGCTATCTATTTTGATATTTTATTAAGAAAACTTTTTATATTATTAATTTTGAGGGTAGAGATGGTTTTTACAAAAAAAAATTGTAAATGGTAATAAATAAAATCATCATTAAATCTGACTTCACTCGAGATATGACAGATGACTCTCCTTTATCTCCCCACCCTTCGCCCTTTATCCCCCTTATTTTACCGGCTTCATTTCCCTTATTCCCCAACTTTCCTTGCAAACTTTCGGAATTTTCGACAAAAGGCACACGAGTTATTAAGCTTCAAAGTGGGTGAACAAAATCGTGCCCACACACAAACATACAGACACATCCATACATACAGAAATCCCCCTTTTTATACATTTCTTAATGTTTCAAGGTCCCTAGTCAAAAATATAAAAATCTTGTGCGATCATTTTCGACCGATCGCTATACTTTTCGTCTGTTATTATGTCAATATAACAGCTGGGAAAGTAAAAGTTATAAGAGTAATATTCTTGATAAGAAAACAAAACACGAAAACATAATAAACATAAATAAAATAATTTATTAGTTAATTATTCACGTAAAAATATCTATTGATAAAATTAAATTCTACTCACTTTAATACACATTTTTTCCTTAATTTATTTATTTCCTTATCAAATCAATTTGTAATTTTAATGAATGAATGAAAATAAATTATTTAATTACTTAGATTACGAACTCCTTTTATAAGTTAAGAATTTAAATTACGATAGCTCGTATTAAATTGCTTTTATATACGTTCCATTTTATATAAAAAATGTTTTTTTACTTAACAATTGTAATTTTATTCGGACAATTTCTAATTTAAAATATTTTTAAAATTACAAATTTCAATAATATTATATGCCATTAGTCATGTATTAAGCGGTCTTAATTTGTGAGATTTAAAAAAAAAAGCGTGTCCTTATAACACAAATAATAATAGATCTAATAATGTTCTGGTATATGTAAATTTTTAAAATAAGCACGCAATATAATAATACATATTTATAAAAATCATAAATTAATCCATAACAAAAAATCAAGTGGTCGCAATCAATGATACTTTTTATCAGGTTACCTGACAAAAAAATAAAATAAAAGGTATATATATATTATATATGATTTACAGATTAAAATTAGTTTTTATATCATACAAATCACTTTCAGGTGATTTTAATTTTATGTGTATTAAATAATTCGAAGCGTTGTTCAATTTTATGATTATTTATACATTTTTTGAACGTATTTCCGGAACTTTAATGAATTTTTATAAGAAATTAACTTTAATTTGCTAGGACATTAGTTTAAAAAAAAACGCTTTAAAACCTAAGCCGTAAATCAATTGCGATTGTACTGTGTTAATCATTAAACATAATTTTGATTTAAAGAAGAACATTAAGAATTTAAATTATTCTTTAAGAAAAATTTTAATTTAATACAACATTTTCTTTGTGAACTATCGTAACGTTGAATGATTACATGTTTTATGATTTTTAATTAGGTATGTTATCTAATTGTTGTACCGGGGATGACACTTATTGTATATGAGACATCGCCTTTTTTCTTTAAAAATAAAAATAAATAAATAAATAAAATTTATCTCCAATCTAGCAATTCATTGCTATAGATAATATCTGTTAGAATAACCCAGGTGGAAAGCAATCACTCACGAATGGCAATCAGTTGTTTTTAATTCCTATGATATATGTATGTAAGTGTGTATGAACTACATATAAAATGAAATCATAATTTTTGTATAATAAGTTTTTTATTCATTTTTCCTATTTTTGTTTCAGTTTTAGTTCCTGGTATTTAATGTTAAAAAAAAAAATTGTTTTTACAAACGTGTGCGTATGTTGTAATTAGTTTCTTTGTACTTCATGTACAAAGAACCTAATTAGCATTTTAAAGTAATTTTTTTCTATTTCAGTATTATAATTGCTGTAAGATATTGATATATACAGAAAATTTTCCTTATATTCTTCATCAGCAAATAATTTTCACATTTCAAAGATTTTATTTATAAGTATTACCAATTTACAATAATTATCAATTTACATAAGCTATTTGACAAGAGCAAAGTATTGTACGATATCATACTGTAATATATATTTAAGTTGATTTATAATATAGATAAACATATAAATCATATTATACATAATATTAATGAATGAAATAACGAAAAATGTTTATCGAATAGATTAAATTAGACTTATAAACTTGCGCGTTTTTTTTATTGTTTTAATAATTTTTATCTGTTTTGTTTATTATAATTTAGCGAAATTGTAATTCAATTCCAATTTCTATATTCAATTACATAACGTATTATCGTTATTTATTGTACATTTAACGTTTATATATATATATAACATGCGAAAATAAGCATTACTTTCAAGAAAAATTCTTCTCCTCTACAATTTGGTATTAATAACACGTAGCACAAATGATAAGAAATTTCATTAAAAGAAATTATTTTTCATTTGTGCTACTTATAATAGCTTTTAATCGTTTTACTAATTTCAGATGTTTTCAAATCTTTTCTTTAAATTGTATATATTTATATTTTATAACATGCAAACAATAAATTAAATGCCTGTTTAAAATTTAGTACAGGCAGTCAAATAAAAGTAATAGTAGTTCCGCTTTTAACTGCTATTCTTCCACGATCATCATATTCCCCTAGATTTAGCTCTTATTGTCTTGTTCTTTTATCCACTGTTAAAAGAAAAACTTTAAAAGGAAAACGATTTGAGTCAACGATTCCTGAAAAGACCTAATCTTTCTAAATGTTTCCTGAATCAATCAATGCGACATTTGGATGATTTGCCAATGGGAGAATGCCTCCCGAGAGGAGTTTCTGCATCTATTTAGTTATTAGGCATTTGAAGAAAACCCGGAAAACTTTACGTTGTCAGTCCATTGGTCAGGCACGAACCCACGACTTCAATGTTTAATAGTTTTATTCATTCTAAATGTTTTATTAATTGGAGAAATCGTCGAAGAACATGCATTGCAGTTTAGGATGATTATTTTGAAAATTAATAAATTAATTTCTTTATATCCAAACACGTTTCGATTTTTGACCCGTCTTGTATTTAAGAACTAATTTATTAATGTTATAAAACTTTTTTAAATAGTATTACACAAAAATTTTCAGTTTTGGATTATTATTATTATTATTAATGAAAATCTTTTCCTATTTACTAATATATAAACAAGGAAAATATTTTTATTCAAAAATAAATTTTATAATCTTTATCTGATCGTTTCAATGAATGTATATATGAGACGAAAATTTACAGATTTATATTTGAGGACAATTATATCATTCATTCAGATCAAAATCTTCTGTTATCTATATTATTGTCTTTAAATTTAATGTATTAATTAGTTGACACAAATATGGCATTTTTGCTTATTTTAATTCTTGTCTTTATTAAAATAAATGCTTTAATTTTAAAGATGAATTTGCTTTGACGAATTATGTAAGCAGGTAAGTCAATTTGCAGTAATGTTCTGATCGAATCCTCAAAATTTCAAGGGTAATTTGACCTGTATATGTCAAATTCTGGCTCTCACTATTAGGGAATCCGTTTCTTATCTGGAAAATCCGTATTTAAACCTGTTATAAAGACATTTTTATTGCCCACAAGACGAAAGGAGTTAAAAATACACACATATTTTATACATACATACATACATACATAAATAATCTAATAACGAATACTTGATAAATATATAATATAATATAAATCAAAAATATAATAGTAGGATGAAATGTAATATAATATATATTTTTCTTTTTTGATTTTTTAGAGAAAATATTCATGAATAATCGTTCAATGATAATGAGAAGACCAACAAATTATACACGTAAAGGCGTTAAAAATCAAAATATATAGGCCTATATATACTTTTTAATCGGAAATGTACATTTTTTACATTAGATTGACCTCATTAACTTTTTTACAAGAGTAATAATGCTAAATTGACGCAAAAGTGTACACCAATTTAACAAAAATAACAAATAACAAATTAATTTATTTTTAATATGAATAGAAAGTAATTAAATAAAAATTTATTATTTTTAAAAATAGTAATTATGATTATTAACAGTTATATTTTAACGTTATTATTGTTAATTTATAAACGAATAAAGGAAAATATTATTATTATTATTATTATTTTATAAATCGATAAATACTTAAAACAAATAAAAAGTTAAAACCATTTGGCCTATTTTGAGGTCACGTATACATTTCCTCTAAGAGTATAAATAAGTTATAGGTGAGAGTTGCCATCTATTGTCTATTAAAATAAAATTTTACAATAATTTTAAGCTTTTAAATTTTCTTGCGGTAAAATATTAATAGTTAAATTAATAGATCATTTAGACAGTATTCGAAATACATTTGAATGAGTAATTATCAAAATCTCTTCTGTATTTGAATCGGAAGCATTGTTTTCATCAATTAATTATGGTTATTTATATTTTAAATTAATTATATATTTCATTCGAAATCACTTGTAAATGTAAAAGCACAAAATAAGAAATTCTGTTGAATCAAATTCTAGCTGAAATTTCTCTAAAAAAGAGAAAAGTACGTATTATATACCGGAAAAAACGTTAATTTCTTATTTTATATTTTAAAAAGTTGCTTTATTTAGAACTTTTTAACATTGCAAGTATATCATTATCTAATTCAGTATTCTTTTCCTTATAATTTAACAAAAAAAAGGATATTTTCTTCAAGGCTATTATCTATTTTTTCTTGTCCACAAAGCCATGATTTCGATTACATAATATTTTTATTATCCGTAGATTATTTTAAATAAAATAAATATTTATATTAATATTAACATAAACATCCATCAAGAAGTTTACAAATTATTAGCTTCCTGATGAATGTTTCTATTGGTGTTATTGTTATTCATCTTTATTCACACCTACAGTCTATGGAATGTAAAATATGCATTTTAAAGAGAATTTTAATGGTAATTTATGCCATAAAAACTAATTATTCATATTTATACAATTTCATAGAAATTATAAAATTTAAAGTGCAAGAAGAAATAATTAGGCCTATATATGATAAATTTAGAAATGAATTTAAGTTTTAATATATCTTTTATTACATCATACATTAATAGCACCTTAAAGAAGAATACCTTCAAAGTCCTAATTGATCCTCCTGTAGTAATTAGCTTCTGTCAGCATCCATACTTATAAAAGCGGTCCTAGAAGCTACTTTTTGTGAAGTCTTTAAAGACTTTTGTCACTATAGCTTCCATATTCAAAAAACGAACATTCTGGTAGATATTGAACAGCAACCTAATGGCATTAAATCTGAGAAATAGCGCGAAACTCTAACACAGCTATTGCTTACATATTTATAATAACTTAGGTACTAGACAAGGTTAGGTCAAGATAAAAAAATTAAAATTAAAACAATAAATATTTAAAATTAAAACAATTAAGTTACCAGTAGAAGTAATAAAATAAGAAAGCCAAACGAAAAGTTATGTCTCAGTCAGCTTTAAGTATGACATAAAATTTTAAAAATTCTCACGCAGTAGCCTATTCAAATCTAATTGCACGCCTTCAGCAATCTCATAATATAAAATAAAGTGGCTAATTGAAGAAAAAATGTAACCTTTCGAATTTTTTTAGGTTTAATCAGATAAATAGTTAGAAACAGATAACATTTTCCTTGCCATTGTTTCATTATATTGCAGGGATTAATTACTGTTTTCGATGTAGAACGGATTCACAGGTTTTGCCGTAAAATATGTCATTGTGAATGAAAAAAAAGACGTATCAGACAGTACAACTATATCTGAAGTAGTTGGTCTTATATGAATGTTTGCTTTACATATCACTTTGTTGATTCTGAGTTCATTCTTGTGCACCTTACTTTTTACGTAAACTTTAATAAAGGAACGATACACAGGTGCAACACGCTTTGTGCCAGTAGGCTGGCAAATGCTGAATCTTACACCTGTATTGGTCATGTTTTTCATAATTTTGTTCTGCACGATGGAATAAAGTGCAGTAGACCCATGTTCTGATTTTTAAGCGTAAAGATGTATTTTTCGAATTGAAATATAAATCTGCACAACTTGAAAAACAGATTACAAAAACTAATCTAGGAGTTTTATTACAAATCGGTCAGTCAGCAACTCAAATAGAAGAAAACGAAAATGAACCGACGAAGAGTGATCATATAGATATAATGAGAACTGAGAATCATATAAACAGCATTACAATCCACCACTTTAGAGCGCAGTATACTAACTCGTTGGCACAGTACTACCCAAGATAAAAAGTCTGCTTGATAATACGTTGGTGTAAAATATTTTATTGAAAAGTGTGTAAAATAGAAGTCTTTGTTTTTTACTAGTAGGATATCATAACAAAAAATAGCATAAGATAATTTAAACCAGCTATGAAAGACATGGAAGCATTCTCATATCTCACAGAAAATTTAATGCTATTATTTAAAGCTGAAATACGAAGTGTACTCGAGTCAGATACAACTACTTAAGATTTAAACGTAGCAATAAGAGAAAAATTCGAAAGAAGATTCCCTATTGACTGTAATAGCCTGTTCTTGCCTCCCGAACCCTCATTTTAAATACCTTTAGTATGAATAACGGAATCAACAATAAAATATTGGATAAAAGCACAGTTAAACAATTTTTAATGCTTTTTATCTTACGTGTTTTATTGAAATTCATTTTGACAGTTATTAGACTATTCTGGTGTATATTATTTCTCAGTTTCTCGAATTACTGAAGCGCGTGCACCCGTGAGGATAATAAAATTTCGTGTTTTATATTAGTGTATATTTTTGATGCGTTTCAAAAGGGAGATTTTAATTACAGTAGTTTTTCTTTTGATGCGAAACCAGATTTTTATATTTTGTTATTGAGAATCGATAACTCAATTTATACAAATGGGGCTTGAGTGAAATTTTTCTTTTGGATGTTTTTGTGGAAAAGAGAACGGCCATTGAAAAAAAAGCAAAGGGAAATTAACTATCTTTTTAAGAATAAAATTAAATTTAACGAAATGCATTCTTTTACACCTCTAGACAATAAGATTTTACACAGTCGTAATTACATTATGGGTCCATGATATGTTCGAAAACCGGTGAATCGTGATGCTTGCAGACACAAATACCAGATAAAAAATTTTGGCAGAGTATAAGAGACGTTTCAGGCTTAAATAGGTACAGTGAATAATTGTTGGAATTTAGTCTTTGAAAGGATTTATCTGAAGTAGTAAATATTCCTAACTTAGATCGTTCGACTCCTTTGGATCGATTCGTAGGGAACAGCAAAAATTCATTGAAGCTGAGAGAAAAAAGTTCTAACTCATCTTCATGTCTCTCCAATTATTTTGAGAGCCTTCCCAGACTTCTTTCGGAAACTTCCCTTGTCGGACAGACGAGTTACCTTCTTTCAGTTGGCTGTTTGAATTACAACCAAAATTCTCAGGGAACAATGAGAAGCTTTTCGCACAGACTCTTTATCTCTCTCTAAATTTAACTTACATTTCATATGTTTCTGAGTTTTAATTTCGATCAGTTGTGTGTAGTCGTGCTGGAGCTATTCGGAGCGCCGCTTCAGAACGTTTTTGAACACCAGAACAGGACTCTGAATCTCTTTTATTTACGACTACACTCTTGATCTCGACCAAAAAGTCCGATTTCAAAATATAAACAAAAGGTTAATTTAACCGTTTTTCATACAACTTCACAATTTTAACTTGATTCTATATTTATGCTATTTTTATTTTTCAAAATTTCTAAATAAAGCACGATATATTTAATCCATTTAATGTTTTATATTTGTATATGATTTTTGAGAAAGTGACAGAACTTTATTTGATAACATTATTTTGAAATACTTTCGAAATTTCTGTCGGGTGTTCTTAGTTCGTGGAAAATTTTATCTTTAAAAGTTTGATAAAATGTTCACACATTAAGCCACAAAGCCACGTCAAGACGACACCCATTTTGTGGTAGTTTTTTATTTTCCAGAAACTAACCCTGATTGCTAGACAGAATAACAATCAGAGAATAAAACTGGATATTCGTTGCTATTGCTACTCCATTAATTAATTCAGTCGAATGAAATCGTTCGAGACAAAAATTAATTACATTATTATGCTGTTGCTGTCAAATGTTTTAATTAGAAAGGATGGATTTTTTTTTAACACAGATTTTTCTTTTTAAACTAAATACAAGAACGATTAAATGTTAAAAATCGTAAGAATTAACACCAAATTGATATAAATAATCTTTACAACGAGTGCAAAATTCTTATCTATAGATATTGTCATTAATGCATCTAAAAATATAAGCAATAGCAATGAATAAAGTAGGAATTGTTTACATTTTGAAAGTAACCATANACATTTCTTAATGTTTCAAGGTCCCTAGTCAAAAATATACAAATCTTGTGCGATCATTTTCGACCGATCGCTATACTTTTCGTCTGTTATTATGTCAATATAACAGCTGGGAAAGTAAAAGTTATAAGAGTAATATTCTTGATAAGAAAACAAAACACGAAAACATAATAAACATAAATAAAATAATTTATTAGTTAATTATTCACGTAAAAATATCTATTGATAAAATTAAATTCTACTCACTTTAATACACATTTTTTCCTTAATTTATTTATTTCCTTATCAAATCAATTTGTAATTTTAATGAATGAATGAAAATAAATTATTTAATTACTTAGATTACGAACTCCTTTTATAAGTTAAGAATTTAAATTACGATAGCTCGTATTAAATTGCTTTTATATACGTTCCATTTTATATAAAAAATGTTTTTTTACTTAACAATTGTAATTTTATTCGGACAATTTCTAATTTAAAATATTTTTAAAATTACAAATTTCAATAATATTATATGCCATTAGTCATGTATTAAGCGGTCTTAATTTGTGAGATTTAAAAAAAAAGCGTGTCCTTATAACACAAATAATAATAGATCTAATAATGTTCTGGTATATGTAAATTTTTAAAATAAGCACGCAATATAATAATACATATTTATAAAAATCATAAATTAATCCATAACAAAAAATCAAGTGGTCGCAATCAATGATACTTTTTATCAGGTTACCTGACAAAAAAATAAAATAAAAGGTATATATATATTATATATGATTTACAGATTAAAATTAGTTTTTATATCATACAAATCACTTTCAGGTGATTTTAATTTTATGTGTATTAAATAATTCGAAGCGTTGTTCAATTTTATGATTATTTATACATTTTTTGAACGTATTTCCGGAACTTTAATGAATTTTTATAAGAAATTAACTTTAATTTGCTAGGACATTAGTTTAAAAAAAAACGCTTTAAAACCTAAGCCGTAAATCAATTGCGATTGTACTGTGTTAATCATTAAACATAATTTTGATTTAAAGAAGAACATTAAGAATTTAAATTATTCTTTAAGAAAAATTTTAATTTAATACAACATTTTCTTTGTGAACTATCGTAACGTTGAATGATTACATGTTTTATGATTTTTAATTAGGTATGTTATCTAATTGTTGTACCGGGGATGACACTTATTGTATATGAGACATCGCCTTTTTTCTTTAAAAATAAAAATAAATAAATAAATAAAATTTATCTCCAATCTAGCAATTCATTGCTATAGATAATATCTGTTAGAATAACCCAGGTGGAAAGCAATCACTCACGAATGGCAATCAGTTGTTTTTAATTCCTATGATATATGTATGTAAGTGTGTATGAACTACATATAAAATGAAATCATAATTTTTGTATAATAAGTTTTTTATTCATTTTTCCTATTTTTGTTTCAGTTTTAGTTCCTGGTATTTAATGTTAAAAAAAAAAATTGTTTTTACAAACGTGTGCGTATGTTGTAATTAGTTTCTTTGTACTTCATGTACAAAGAACCTAATTAGCATTTTAAAGTAATTTTTTTCTATTTCAGTATTATAATTGCTGTAAGATATTGATATATACAGAAAATTTTCCTTATATTCTTCATCAGCAAATAATTTTCACATTTCAAAGATTTTATTTATAAGTATTACCAATTTACAATAATTATCAATTTACATAAGCTATTTGACAAGAGCAAAGTATTGTACGATATCATACTGTAATATATATTTAAGTTGATTTATAATATAGATAAACATATAAATCATATTATACATAATATTAATGAATGAAATAACGAAAAATGTTTATCGAATAGATTAAATTAGACTTATAAACTTGCGCGTTTTTTTTATTGTTTTAATAATTTTTATCTGTTTTGTTTATTATAATTTAGCGAAATTGTAATTCAATTCCAATTTCTATATTCAATTACATAACGTATTATCGTTATTTATTGTACATTTAACGTTTATATATATATATAACATGCGAAAATAAGCATTACTTTCAAGAAAAATTCTTCTCCTCTACAATTTGGTATTAATAACACGTAGCACAAATGATAAGAAATTTCATTAAAAGAAATTATTTTTCATTTGTGCTACTTATAATAGCTTTTAATCGTTTTACTAATTTCAGATGTTTTCAAATCTTTTCTTTAAATTGTATATATTTATATTTTATAACATGCAAACAATAAATTAAATGCCTGTTTAAAATTTAGTACAGGCAGTCAAATAAAAGTAATAGTAGTTCCGCTTTTAACTGCTATTCTTCCACGATCATCATATTCCCCTAGATTTAGCTCTTATTGTCTTGTTCTTTTATCCACTGTTAAAAGAAAAACTTTAAAAGGAAAACGATTTGAGTCAACGATTCCTGAAAAGACCTAATCTTTCTAAATGTTTCCTGAATCAATCAATGCGACATTTGGATGATTTGCCAATGGGAGAATGCCTCCCGAGAGGAGTTTCTGCATCTATTTAGTTATTAGGCATTTGAAGAAAACCCGGAAAACTTTACGTTGTCAGTCCATTGGTCAGGCACGAACCCACGACTTCAATGTTTAATAGTTTTATTCATTCTAAATGTTTTATTAATTGGAGAAATCGTCGAAGAACATGCATTGCAGTTTAGGATGATTATTTTGAAAATTAATAAATTAATTTCTTTATATCCAAACACGTTTCGATTTTTGACCCGTCTTGTATTTAAGAACTAATTTATTAATGTTATAAAACTTTTTTAAATAGTATTACACAAAAATTTTCAGTTTTGGATTATTATTATTATTATTAATGAAAATCTTTTCCTATTTACTAATATATAAACAAGGAAAATATTTTTATTCAAAAATAAATTTTATAATCTTTATCTGATCGTTTCAATGAATGTATATATGAGACGAAAATTTACAGATTTATATTTGAGGACAATTATATCATTCATTCAGATCAAAATCTTCTGTTATCTATATTATTGTCTTTAAATTTAATGTATTAATTAGTTGACACAAATATGGCATTTTTGCTTATTTTAATTCTTGTCTTTATTAAAATAAATGCTTTAATTTTAAAGATGAATTTGCTTTGACGAATTATGTAAGCAGGTAAGTCAATTTGCAGTAATGTTCTGATCGAATCCTCAAAATTTCAAGGGTAATTTGACCTGTATATGTCAAATTCTGGCTCTCACTATTAGGGAATCCGTTTCTTATCTGGAAAATCCGTATTTAAACCTGTTATAAAGACATTTTTATTGCCCACAAGACGAAAGGAGTTAAAAATACACACATATTTTATACATACATACATACATACATAAATAATCTAATAACGAATACTTGATAAATATATAATATAATATAAATCAAAAATATAATAGTAGGATGAAATGTAATATAATATATATTTTTCTTTTTTGATTTTTTAGAGAAAATATTCATGAATAATCGTTCAATGATAATGAGAAGACCAACAAATTATACACGTAAAGGCGTTAAAAATCAAAATATATAGGCCTATATATACTTTTTAATCGGAAATGTACATTTTTTACATTAGATTGACCTCATTAACTTTTTTACAAGAGTAATAATGCTAAATTGACGCAAAAGTGTACACCAATTTAACAAAAATAACAAATAACAAATTAATTTATTTTTAATATGAATAGAAAGTAATTAAATAAAAATTTATTATTTTTAAAAATAGTAATTATGATTATTAACAGTTATATTTTAACGTTATTATTGTTAATTTATAAACGAATAAAGGAAAATATTATTATTATTATTATTATTTTATAAATCGATAAATACTTAAAACAAATAAAAAGTTAAAACCATTTGGCCTATTTTGAGGTCACGTATACATTTCCTCTAAGAGTATAAATAAGTTATAGGTGAGAGTTGCCATCTATTGTCTATTAAAATAAAATTTTACAATAATTTTAAGCTTTTAAATTTTCTTGCGGTAAAATATTAATAGTTAAATTAATAGATCATTTAGACAGTATTCGAAATACATTTGAATGAGTAATTATCAAAATCTCTTCTGTATTTGAATCGGAAGCATTGTTTTCATCAATTAATTATGGTTATTTATATTTTAAATTAATTATATATTTCATTCGAAATCACTTGTAAATGTAAAAGCACAAAATAAGAAATTCTGTTGAATCAAATTCTAGCTGAAATTTCTCTAAAAAAGAGAAAAGTACGTATTATATACCGGAAAAAACGTTAATTTCTTATTTTATATTTTAAAAAGTTGCTTTATTTAGAACTTTTTAACATTGCAAGTATATCATTATCTAATTCAGTATTCTTTTCCTTATAATTTAACAAAAAAAAGGATATTTTCTTCAAGGCTATTATCTATTTTTTCTTGTCCACAAAGCCATGATTTCGATTACATAATATTTTTATTATCCGTAGATTATTTTAAATAAAATAAATATTTATATTAATATTAACATAAACATCCATCAAGAAGTTTACAAATTATTAGCTTCCTGATGAATGTTTCTATTGGTGTTATTGTTATTCATCTTTATTCACACCTACAGTCTATGGAATGTAAAATATGCATTTTAAAGAGAATTTTAATGGTAATTTATGCCATAAAAACTAATTATTCATATTTATACAATTTCATAGAAATTATAAAATTTAAAGTGCAAGAAGAAATAATTAGGCCTATATATGATAAATTTAGAAATGAATTTAAGTTTTAATATATCTTTTATTACATCATACATTAATAGCACCTTAAAGAAGAATACCTTCAAAGTCCTAATTGATCCTCCTGTAGTAATTAGCTTCTGTCAGCATCCATACTTATAAAAGCGGTCCTAGAAGCTACTTTTTGTGAAGTCTTTAAAGACTTTTGTCACTATAGCTTCCATATTCAAAAAACGAACATTCTGGTAGATATTGAACAGCAACCTAATGGCATTAAATCTGAGAAATAGCGCGAAACTCTAACACAGCTATTGCTTACATATTTATAATAACTTAGGTACTAGACAAGGTTAGGTCAAGATAAAAAAATTAAAATTAAAACAATAAATATTTAAAATTAAAACAATTAAGTTACCAGTAGAAGTAATAAAATAAGAAAGCCAAACGAAAAGTTATGTCTCAGTCAGCTTTAAGTATGACATAAAATTTTAAAAATTCTCACGCAGTAGCCTATTCAAATCTAATTGCACGCCTTCAGCAATCTCATAATATAAAATAAAGTGGCTAATTGAAGAAAAAATGTAACCTTTCGAATTTTTTTAGGTTTAATCAGATAAATAGTTAGAAACAGATAACATTTTCCTTGCCATTGTTTCATTATATTGCAGGGATTAATTACTGTTTTCGATGTAGAACGGATTCACAGGTTTTGCCGTAAAATATGTCATTGTGAATGAAAAAAAAGACGTATCAGACAGTACAACTATATCTGAAGTAGTTGGTCTTATATGAATGTTTGCTTTACATATCACTTTGTTGATTCTGAGTTCATTCTTGTGCACCTTACTTTTTACGTAAACTTTAATAAAGGAACGATACACAGGTGCAACACGCTTTGTGCCAGTAGGCTGGCAAATGCTGAATCTTACACCTGTATTGGTCATGTTTTTCATAATTTTGTTCTGCACGATGGAATAAAGTGCAGTAGACCCATGTTCTGATTTTTAAGCGTAAAGATGTATTTTTCGAATTGAAATATAAATCTGCACAACTTGAAAAACAGATTACAAAAACTAATCTAGGAGTTTTATTACAAATCGGTCAGTCAGCAACTCAAATAGAAGAAAACGAAAATGAACCGACGAAGAGTGATCATATAGATATAATGAGAACTGAGAATCATATAAACAGCATTACAATCCACCACTTTAGAGCGCAGTATACTAACTCGTTGGCACAGTACTACCCAAGATAAAAAGTCTGCTTGATAATACGTTGGTGTAAAATATTTTATTGAAAAGTGTGTAAAATAGAAGTCTTTGTTTTTTACTAGTAGGATATCATAACAAAAAATAGCATAAGATAATTTAAACCAGCTATGAAAGACATGGAAGCATTCTCATATCTCACAGAAAATTTAATGCTATTATTTAAAGCTGAAATACGAAGTGTACTCGAGTCAGATACAACTACTTAAGATTTAAACGTAGCAATAAGAGAAAAATTCGAAAGAAGATTCCCTATTGACTGTAATAGCCTGTTCTTGCCTCCCGAACCCTCATTTTAAATACCTTTAGTATGAATAACGGAATCAACAATAAAATATTGGATAAAAGCACAGTTAAACAATTTTTAATGCTTTTTATCTTACGTGTTTTATTGAAATTCATTTTGACAGTTATTAGACTATTCTGGTGTATATTATTTCTCAGTTTCTCGAATTACTGAAGCGCGTGCACCCGTGAGGATAATAAAATTTCGTGTTTTATATTAGTGTATATTTTTGATGCGTTTCAAAAGGGAGATTTTAATTACAGTAGTTTTTCTTTTGATGCGAAACCAGATTTTTATATTTTGTTATTGAGAATCGATAACTCAATTTATACAAATGGGGCTTGAGTGAAATTTTTCTTTTGGATGTTTTTGTGGAAAAGAGAACGGCCATTGAAAAAAAAGCAAAGGGAAATTAACTATCTTTTTAAGAATAAAATTAAATTTAACGAAATGCATTCTTTTACACCTCTAGACAATAAGATTTTACACAGTCGTAATTACATTATGGGTCCATGATATGTTCGAAAACCGGTGAATCGTGATGCTTGCAGACACAAATACCAGATAAAAAATTTTGGCAGAGTATAAGAGACGTTTCAGGCTTAAATAGGTACAGTGAATAATTGTTGGAATTTAGTCTTTGAAAGGATTTATCTGAAGTAGTAAATATTCCTAACTTAGATCGTTCGACTCCTTTGGATCGATTCGTAGGGAACAGCAAAAATTCATTGAAGCTGAGAGAAAAAAGTTCTAACTCATCTTCATGTCTCTCCAATTATTTTGAGAGCCTTCCCAGACTTCTTTCGGAAACTTCCCTTGTCGGACAGACGAGTTACCTTCTTTCAGTTGGCTGTTTGAATTACAACCAAAATTCTCAGGGAACAATGAGAAGCTTTTCGCACAGACTCTTTATCTCTCTCTAAATTTAACTTACATTTCATATGTTTCTGAGTTTTAATTTCGATCAGTTGTGTGTAGTCGTGCTGGAGCTATTCGGAGCGCCGCTTCAGAACGTTTTTGAACACCAGAACAGGACTCTGAATCTCTTTTATTTACGACTACACTCTTGATCTCGACCAAAAAGTCCGATTTCAAAATATAAACAAAAGGTTAATTTAACCGTTTTTCATACAACTTCACAATTTTAACTTGATTCTATATTTATGCTATTTTTATTTTTCAAAATTTCTAAATAAAGCACGATATATTTAATCCATTTAATGTTTTATATTTGTATATGATTTTTGAGAAAGTGACAGAACTTTATTTGATAACATTATTTTGAAATACTTTCGAAATTTCTGTCGGGTGTTCTTAGTTCGTGGAAAATTTTATCTTTAAAAGTTTGATAAAATGTTCACACATTAAGCCACAAAGCCACGTCAAGACGACACCCATTTTGTGGTAGTTTTTTATTTTCCAGAAACTAACCCTGATTGCTAGACAGAATAACAATCAGAGAATAAAACTGGATATTCATTGCTATT
>NW_019385460.1:36592-107356 GCF_000671375.1 Centruroides sculpturatus | reverse complement strand
GATCAGGAAAGTGCTAAACTACAACTCAAACATCCCGCAGTACATAAAAGAAAACATATTCATCATGGAATATAAAAAGATCGAGAACAGAACAAGCTCAATACCGACGAAGGAAAAACATCTCAACGAACTACGAACAAAATTCCTACTAAACGGCTATCCAAAACGAATGCTAAACAACTGGGAAAGAAAAATGAACAACAAAAGGCTGGTAAATAAACAAAACGAAAGAAACACCGTAAGATACATACCCTTCCCTTACATCCGTGGCTTCTTTGAACAAGTAAACAAAAGCTTTGAAAAAATAGATATAAAGCTAGCCCCAACCTATAACAACCTGCAAAAAAGAATCCGGAAGACTGTACCCGACAGAAATAAACAACCAGACAAATACAGCACTACCGAAGTCGTCTATAAAATACCTTGCACATGCGAACCCCCAAAAGTATACATCGGTGAAACAAAAAGAAAATTAGAAACAAGACTAAAAGAACACATCGCAGACCTGAAGTATAACAGAATCAACTCAGTTTTTTACGAACACTGCACGACCCACAACTGCAAAATAGATAAAAAGGATGCAACAATAGTACACAAAGAAAAAAATTGGTACAAAAGGAAATTCAAAGAAAGCTACGAAATTACCATAGACAAAAATAATATTAACAAGAACCTTAGCATCGACATCCATAAAAACTGGCTTCAATTATTAAAATAAAATAGAATGTTTATACAGTCGCAGGCGAGGCTGTGTGCAACACTCGGAGAAGGGTAATGTTACAAATTACGAGGCATGCGGGGGAGTCCGTCAAGTCGGGAAAAAAGAGGGGAGGGGAAGGGAGCGGGAAGTACGGACACACAAGTCACAACTATCGACGTAACAGACTGAAGAGGGGCGAAAGCCCGAAACGCGTTTCTGTAAGAAGTAAATGTAGGTGATGGAATTATTTGCCAAGTGTCTATAAATGCACCAAGTCGTGACATAGAATCAGAAGAAACAAGAAAAAGAAGACACGGTTTCGACAAATAACTAAAACAGATTTTTCTTTTTAAACTAAATACAAGAACGATTAAATGTTAAAAATCGTAAGAATTAACACCAAATTGATATAAATAATCTTTACAACGAGTGCAAAATTCTTATCTATAGATATTGTCATTAATGCATCTAAAAATATAAGCAATAGCAATGAATAAAGTAGGAATTGTTTACATTTTGAAAGTAACCACATAGTTTTACATTATATATATAACACATTGAAATATATAATTATAAAATATGTTACAATTAATTATAATAATATGATAATAATTAAGCTAATTATATATATGAGACTTCCTAAGTAATGCCTCCATATTTATGTACAAGCTCTACAGTAAGATATCAAACTGAACAAAGTTCAATATTTCTAATTTTTAATTAACGCATTTCATTTCTCTAGATAGTCTCTTTCGTGTTCGATACTCTAATGTTTCAGGTACTCTAATGTTTAACCAGTTTTCAAACTCATCTCTGTAGAAATCTTCAGGTTGTTCTCTAAACCATTTCCTCGTGGCGGCTTGAATATCGTCACAGACGAAATCAATTCCTTTGAGACGTCTCTTCAGAATAGAAATCGACCAAAAGTCTGAAGGTGCCAAATCTAGGCTGTAAGGAGGACTGTCAAGAACTTCAAACACCAGTTTCTGTATGGCTTCTGACATGAAAGCAGTAGGTAGTTCTAGAGTAGTCATGTTGAGAAATCATTAGCTTTGTCCACAGTTCCAGCATCGTAAACTGTTACTAATCTTGCATGAAATTTTTGGGAGACTCATTTCCATGTCTGGTCGTTGTTTGACACTCAGTTGATAAAGTATTATGCATTTTAAATACAATTAAATTTGAACCACAATTGTTTTGCTTTCGTTCATAACTGCTAACTGCTTGCTAGGCAACAATCTCTGTAATGTTTCCACTTGCATGGAAGCATTACTTATTAAAAGGCAAACATTTTCGAAAATAGGTCAAAATTAAATTAGAAATTTATTAAATCCATATTGCGGATCAAATATTTAATTTGAGTAATTAAAAAATAACAAAATAATGCTTACAAATTTTACTTTATAACTTTTTAATTCTCTCTGCTCTTTTATCTTCCTGGATACCTGTTTGACCCGTGGCAAAGTGACTCCACTCTGTTCTTGTGATTGACAATCACAACAGTAAAGAGAGGAAAAAATACACTAGTCTGAAATATATGTAAGTGTATAAAACTGAGAATCGTTCAAATGGGAGATTTTAGACTTTAACTCCCATAGGCTTCAGCCAGGACCAGTGAAAAACGACTCATAAGTGAGAAATCAGTGAACTTTAAAACAGAAATAAACATTTTGTTTAATGGAAAGACTTTTGTTGTTTACTTGTTATAATTTTTCTATCTTAGTTTATAATTAGTGGCTTTTAAGACTTGTCACATTTTCAGAACCCTGTTTGCACATTGCATATGAAGTTCGTGGTTACAGGTATATAAATTGTTTATAATTAGATAAGGAAACAATTACTATTTCTTTCAACTTATTTGCAATGATAATTATTAAGTTTCTTCTAGCCTGGAAATTCTATAATCAGAACAAAAATCTTTTTCATTATTGCTTCAGCCAGCATTACCATTCATTTCTTGCAATATCCTCTTACAAATCGGCTACTTAGCTGCTGCCATTTAGTCTTCGGTCCAGAAACCGAATTCATCATTATAGAAATCTTTTTTTCTAACTTATACTGTCAAATGTTACTTCCAGTGCGAATTATTTTTTCGGAGAAAATATTATCTTGTAAGCCTGACTAAAATAACCACTCTTGACAATTAATAAATTAAAAAATTAAATTTAATTACTTTTAAATCTAATCAATTGTATTAATTATATAATTTTTTAAATTTTTAAAATGTTTTAATCGTTTTTTCCATTCTTTTTTACAAAATTTTTAATGAATTTTTACTAAACGACAATAGTATTTATACTAAATAATGGATTTAGTATTTTGATTTGTAAAATTATAATGTCAAAAATTACAATGTAAACTTCTATACTAATTCAAGTTTGCAAAAGAAGCTGATTATCATCTATTAATCCTCGATTATTATCGACATTAATTAAACGAAAAAAGTATAGAAATTAAGCTACTTATCACGATTCTTCTTTCTAGTGTCGCGAGGAAGAAATGTCAAAAGAAAACTCGATCTTGAAGCAACACAATCCAAAAAGTGATATTCTTGTAAAATATCTGAAATGAAATTTTCATAAAATAAAAGATGATAATTTGCAAGAATGAATATTATCAGAATTTAGGACTTTAAAGATTTATATGGAAAAAAATAAATATGATTCTTGGGAAATAAATAAAAGTGTAAGAAGATAAAAGAAGTTTGTTTATTAAAAGTTACTTTTCTGCGATTTAAATATGATAATTGATTGTGATCAAATTATAAATCGTGATGTAATTATAAATCGAATTATAAAAGCTATTAATAATATTCCTTTCACTGTTTTATATAACTTTAATAATAGTAGGCCTATCTGTTTAGGACAATGCTTATATTACCTTAATTTAACACAGTCCTGATTTCTGTATCGATCATATATACATACTTCGTTAAGAAATGGCTTTTTTATACTTAAGAGGATAGTTTATGTCCTATTGTTATTCAAACATATTAGATTCCAGAATTAATTTCTGTATTTAAGTTATTACAAAATTATCACACGATTATTTTAATAATTTGAGTATAAGCATCTAATTTACGCCTATATCTAACTAAAATTTATTTATAAATTAACTTAATTAATTTAATTTGTATGAGTCGAGGCTTTATCCGAATTTATACAATTTTAGAATCACGTAAACAAAAGCAAATAATTAATTACTTTTAACACATGTAACCAAATCAAAATTCTGAGGAAGGTTTCGAAATAAAGAGAAAAACAATCAAAATTTTCAGAAAGACCTTCTCTTCATTTTTGGCAACAAACAATAAAATAAAGAACAATTGAAAACTATTGTTAATGATGTATGACGTCGTAACAAATGCATCACTTATTACGTCGAAAATTTTATGTTAAACAATTTAAATCATTACTATAAATGGCCAATATTTCGTTTTAATTTTAAATTTCGTATAATTCGGAAATAAGTAAAAATCGGATGTGAAATACGATGGATTATTTCTCAACAGAAAATTATCTTCTATTAAAAAGACTTTATGTTTGAAAACGATTTTTATATTATAGGTAATTTATTATTTTCTAACAAAATCATTGGTATATAAAGTATTTTACATAAGCATTGTGGATTCGGCTAGGCCCATAATAGTACCGTGAGATAGGGACTAAATTATCCTAAATCGTCTCACCAAAATTTTTTGGGGTTGCTTTTTTTTAGACTTGATAGCGGATACCCAGAGTGATAAATTAAAGAATTCCGTGAACTTTAAGTGTAAAAAAGAACAAATATATTAATATATTTAAATAAAATATTTGAATATATTTTAGATGTGTTTAAAATTAAAAAAAAAGTGATTTATCGTTCAAATTACACATGGAAACATTAAAGTAAATTTATTCTGCTCTTCGAGATCAATGACTAAAATGGCAAATACGCTCAATTTGGCAATACAAATATCACAATAAATGTGAGAAAAATATTAAAAATAAATTTTAAATTTAATTAATACCTTGAGAAATATAAAAAGAAGACAAGAAAATAAATAAAGATGAAGTTGTATCAGTAAAAATAAAATAAATTAATGCAATTATCCGAAACGAAAATAATATCCAAACGTTCAATTTAAGAATAAATAGACGATGGGGAAACATTTGTAACAAAATACTTGATAATCAGATACCGTTATTCATTATTTAACATAACACAAACATTTCTACAAATGATTGCAATTATTGTTTGTACTCCTTAGCCTATATATTTATAAATAGGATAAAGAAATCACCCATTTAACTGTAGATAAGAAATAGCTGAAGAAAAATTGTAAAGGTAAATATTAGACAATGCAAAATATTTATATATTTTCTTTTTAATGAGAAAACTGAAGTCAGAAAGAGGCGAAAGAAAATTGTATTTACGCCAAGAATCTTGTAAAGGCTCATAGTGCAGAAGTAGAAAATGAAAATTATAAGAAACGATGATATGTTAAAACACAGTAGGGCATAGGCAAAAGAGTAAGAAATTACAAATCGTACCTATAATATTTCATTAAACTAGCCATTTTCTCAC
Organism: Centruroides sculpturatus; assembly: GCF_000671375.1. Classification (NCBI taxonomy): domain Eukaryota; kingdom Metazoa; phylum Arthropoda; class Arachnida; order Scorpiones; family Buthidae; genus Centruroides; species Centruroides sculpturatus. The sequence goes on along the minus strand of NW_019385460.1, from coordinate 102,090 downwards.
ATCTACATAATAAAGCAACATTGGCATTATGTTGATTAACTGGCTAACTCACTGACAAAATATGTTTGTGTAGAAGCAGACTCGAAGATAAATAAAATAATGCATTTGAGTATATATATTACCAGAAAAATCTGAAATATCAAAAAACTCAAATTTTTTAGGTTTTACGAGACGTCAGTTTTACGCCTCAGAATGTCACTAAGTTCGTTAAACGATTAAATTATGTGTCGTTTTTAATTTTATATTCCATGCTGTTATATATAGGGGAAACCGGGGCAAGATCGGCATGTTAAGCTTTACTTAAATTTTGTGTAATAAATACTGCTGTAAACTGAAAAAAAAGCTTTGCATATTGTCTATTGGAATGTTACCTTACTATAGAACTGGTTAAAATCAGTTTGGAAATAAAAATAATTAAAATAATTACAACTTTACAAGAAGAGAGAAATTGACGAAGTTGCCCCGGGTATAGGGGCAAGATCGGCAACTTCTCTCTTTTTGTAAAGTTGTAATTATTTTAATTATTTTTATTAAAGTTGCCCCTGGTATAGGGGCAACAGTAATGGGGCAAGATAGGCACGTATATAAAATTATGTTATTAACAATGTATAAGTTGGAATTCACTATTAAAACAAAGAAATACAAATCCAACACCCATTTAATATTATTACAACGAAATGCAAGTTCAAAGACATATATACATGAATAACAAATGCAAACATGTTTTCATTTATCATCTGTTTGATTTTTATCCTTTGCTTCTAATGTGGCTTTATGTTGCCGATCTTACCCCGCTAGTCATGATTTCGAAACATTAAGTACAACCCTGAGAACAGAATGCCAAGCCACGATCTGGCCACGTGAATAAGTTGAAGTTACATCCTTCTAACAGGAAAAGTAACTTTCGTTATCATGGAATTATAACAAAACCTGCCAATTCAATATAAATGGAAAAAAAATATTATATGGAATTGAACGAAAATGAAAATTTGCTTGATAATTCAACTACGCTTGTTGGAGAACAATAAAAACACTACACTCAACAAGCCACCAATAAAACTCAACTGCCTAACCTATAACCAAATTCTCCTTTTAATTTGTTTTTAAAAAAAAGTGCTTGACAAACTTGCCCCGCATGCCGAAGTTGCCCCGGTCTCCCCTACATAACAAGGAAAGTATTGGAATCGTGTCAAGTTTGACCTTCCGAGTTTTTTTGCAAATCTTCACGTTTTGAGATCTCCAGAACCCAAAGAAGACAAACTAAAGGCAAAAAATAAAATGTGTGTTGTCGTCTATTTCGCTTAATATCTCAGGACGAGCTGAAGATAAAGAAACAAAATTTGGCACGGTAGCTTGTATATAAGAGGAATTGATAAAATACTATTAAATGTTAGTTGCGATAGTCACGTGTCACATTTTTCAATGGGTCAAACGTAATAAAAATTGTACTTCTGGTTAGTATTTACATCTTTCTTTTTTTTTAAATAAATAAATAAATAAAACTCATTTCTACCTTCAAAATTAAGCGTTTTTCCATTTTATAAAATATAAAAAGTTTTTATAACAAAATATCCTAAAATATGGCACCATATACAATTTTATTCATTTATTACCATTAATAATATAAAAGTTATTTTTTAAATAAAATCCCGGAAAGTTACTAATGCGTTGGTAGATTTTTCTCATTTTTATTAATTTGTTTTGAATTGTTTTAAATATCAGCATTTTCATTTTGTATTATCGTCAACTATTCTTCATTTTCTTTTTTACAGCACCCAAAACAGCGCAGTTGCTTCTTGGCAAATTCTCCTTTTAAAATATTTTTAAATTTTAATATGTATCATTTAAAATGAATAATTCTCTATTTGTGATTATGATGGATTCATATTCAAGAACGTCGTTTTATCGTGCAGCATTAGATTCGAAATGCATTTCAATAAAACTTATATCAACTGCCCCTTATATGGTATGTTACTGAGAAAAAGCCAATAGCTTTTAATTCTTTAAAATCCACCAGAAAAAATATAATTACAAAATATAAACTTTAGTTCATAAGTCATACATTACGAATTTAGGCTTTATATTCTTCATCAAAATAAAAGCATGGGGAAAAAAAACAAAAAAAAAATTATCAGATCATTTTTATAAAATTTTAAAACAATTTTATTGATATATCTCAATACTTAATACAGTCAATATGGGTATGGATATGGCCGTCGGTTATAATTTGTTATTGGTGGTGCTCTAAAGCGAATAAATACGTCCGATATGCCACTGCCATTTGCGTGTCCTGTAAAGATATCAAGAACAATTCAGTTAATTGACACAAAATAATAATGTAGAAATTACAATAATTTTAGCATACGTCGATGAATTCTAGGCTCAATAGACTCGTAATAAGACTGATACTCCGGTAAATATGCTTGTGTAGTTATACCAAGAGATGACAAGCAAAGTACAACTAAAAGCAAATATCTGTAGTCCATCCTGTAAAGAAATTTATTATATGTTAAATTACGCAATATTTAATGCAGATGATAGAGACTTTAGTAAAAATGTCTAAAATTAATAGTCGTTTAATCGAACTTAAACTATTCAAAGATATTACATTATCTATCTTTAAGCAAACTATAGTAATAAATTTATTTATATGTGATCTTTACACGTAAAAATTACGAAAAAAGCTTATTTTTTTAACTTTAAAATCTGACGTAAAGTAAATATTTACTGTTGCATCTTTGAAGACCACTTAACACAAACCTAGGGTTTGTGCTAAGTGTAGTAAAGTATTAAGTAAAATATTAGGGTAACCAGATTTTTTTTCCAGCAAATCCGGGGACATATATCATCGTCACTTTTTAGGGTGCACAGTAGCAGCCTACGTATATAAGTACTATCAAATGGATACTGTACATATATTAATTTAAGGGTCGGGTAGCCGAGCGGTCAAGGTGGTAATCTACCAAACGAATCTGGACGGGTAAAAAAAGCCCCATGAATTTTTCAGATTGTGGTCTATCCGGATATGTCGGATTCCTGTCCTTTAACATCCAGGCGTGGGTCTGGCGAATCTATATTGTTAAAAAAATGGCCCTCTTAGTGCTCACAGGAAGGGAAAGAGTTTTAAAAAAGTGTGGTACTGCACATACGCATGACTGAGACCTAAACATTTTAATTTTGATTGAGTTTATTGGCTTCAATCAAATAGCTTTCCTCTAATAAGATCTATAGCTATTTACTTTTGGCACTTTTTTAGCTATATTTTTGTCCGCGTTTCAAAATTTGGCTTCCTTTTGACATTTCCTCAAAAATTTGGCTTCGTATTTCTGATTACAGTACTTTACTTATTTGATTGCTTCTTTAAAAATTACCTGGCCAAATTGGACACGTCCTCTGGCAGAAAAACTGGCAGCGACAATATTACAAGGGAACTTATAAATAGGGACAAACCGGAGACGCTTTCTTGCCAGGACAGAGGGTCAAAAACGGAAATGTCCCGGAAATCCTAACTATATATTCCCAACCCATATATTCCTATCATTATCTTTAGGCTTTATTTATAAGACTGACGTAGTTACTTCTGTAGATAAAATTTGTAAAAATTTGTATCCGAGAACACCACCCAGAAGAGAGATAGGAAGAGTTTGTTGCTCGGTTTGTGTTAAATCGTCGTCAAGTGTGACACTGTTAATTATGTTTATGAGAAGTTTTAAATAACGCTACTCATTTACCTACCAATATTAATTTTTACAACATTAAAATTGAATTCTCTTAAAGTATATTTGAAAAATATTAACTAAAACTTTTAGAAATATTTTAAAAATATTACAAAACTCTTTAAATTCTGTTAAGATCATAATTTAAAATACTTCTTTGATTATAGATCATGCCAAAGTATCTGCGGTAATTAAATAATGTTTTTTTTTTTTTTTAAATAAATACAGCTTTCAAAATATAAAAATTATATAATTTTTGAAAATTGAATTAGTCGTGTGCTGTAAAAATATTTATCACTCAATTAATGTTGTAAATTACATTATCAAGGAGTCTCTCTTGTTAGATATGCTTATTATATTTGGCAATAATTACAACTTTGTACAGTGTATAATGGCTGTACTGTAGACAAAAATAATTATAAACTTACAAAGTAATATAATAATTACTGAAAGTTATAAAATAAAGTTTTACTTACTTATTTTTTCTTCATTAACCAATTCGCAGTTTTCTGAGGAGAAATCTTCCTCTTATATAGGCTACTTTATTAACTATATGCGTAGACACAATATATTTAATATTGATTAACTTTAAACATAAATTTAAAAACATATTTATCATATTGACGTTTATAAGAATTTTTATCTTGATAAAGTTAACCTTTATTCCATTTTTATAATATAAATTCTAAGAAAAAAAAACATTTATTTTAATATAACATTATTTATCATGACAAAATTAACCTTTATCCGATTTTTATTATATAAATTCTACAAAGCAAAAGTATTTATTAAATTGTAAAGCATAGTCTTACGTAATTCTTATTTTAAATAACAATAAGAATTATTTAGGTCTATGCTTTCGCTTTATTGAATGTATATTAAATTAAAAAGATTGGATAAATGTTAATTTCGTTAAAAAATAAATATTCCTATAAATGTCAATATAATAAATGTTATTTAGATTTATGTTTAAAGTTAATGAAAATTAAATATGTTGTGTAGGCGAGCATATAGTTTAATAAAGTAGACTTGCATAGCCTATATAAGAGAGAGATTTCGCCTCAGAAAACTGCGAATTGGTTAGTGAAGACAAAATAAGTAAGTAAGAACTTATTTATTTATAATTTCCAACAATAATTTTTATAATACTTTGTAAGTTTATAATTTTTGTCTACACAGTACATAATAATCATCTTTACATTTTAAACAGGATGGACTATAGATATTTGCTTTTAGTTGTACTTTGCTTGTCAGTTCTCAGTATAACTACACAAGCATATTATTCACCGGAATCTTATTACAATCCTATTGATCCAAGAGCTTATCGACGTATGCTAAAATTCCCGTAATTTCTACATTATTATTTTGTGTCAATTAACTGAATTGTTGATATCTTTACAGATTACGCAAATAGCAGTGGAGTAGCGGACGTATTTATTCGCTTTAGAGTACCACCGAAGAGAAATTATAATCGACGGTCATATCAATACCCATATTGACTGTATTAAATATTGAAATATATTAATAAAATTGTTTTGAAATTTTATAAAAGTATTCTAATAAATGTTTTTTCATCTTTATTTTTTCCTTTTATGCTTCGTTTCATTCAAGAACTTAAAACTAAATTTGTAATGTATTGATATTTATTTTGTAGTATTTTTTTTTTCTTTTGACGCTTTTCATTTTAGTTCAAATAGGCCCTTCCATTTCCTCTGTTTTCTATCTGCTTTTAGTCAGTTTCTTCGAAGTCAGCAGGGCACACGAGGTTGATCCCCTAAGAAACTGGCTCACACCTCTTTATCATCCTGACTTGGGTGGGAAGGTTATTAATCTTTCTCAGAAAAGTCATTACTGATCATTACCAGAGCAGTAGTAAAAAACTAAAAATGAAGTCGCAAACACTGACACAAGAGTATATAAACCTACTTTAAAATTTATATACTGTATTTACATATTTTTTGCCTTTATTAATCTTATTTATTGTAAAGGTATTGATGATCACAAGGTTACAACGTAGAGATCACAACGTAGAGATGATACAATAATAAATAGAATTATAATAAACAATAATAAGATGGAGGTATTCATAGTTTCCCGCGGGACGTTGGTTTTCCTCATGATGATATTTTACTTTTCCTGTTGCTAAAAGAGAAAAAGAAGTGATTTCACAAGTTGAATGAAAAGAGATCCGAATATGTGAATTTCAACATTCGATGCACGGCTATAGTAAGCACGAAGCCAAATTTAAAGAATATTATCGTTTGAATGTATCTCAATCTGACAGTATTCTTCGGTAGAGATGTAAAGACACTGATATTTTCACATTTCTTCTATTAAAGCTTGCTACATATGGAAATAGAAGACTCACGTATCAATGGAACTGGTATAGAAACACACGAGAATGTTTCCCTCACGTATGTATCGTACGTGCATAGAGTACATAGCAGTCTGTGTGGCTGAGGTTTAACAGTGCAAAAATTTAAAATACTCTTGTTAATATCTGCAACTTTATTCCATTTATTCACAAGAGTGTTCCATTAAATCGAAGCCAACAAGTTATTTACTGAAATGTTTTCGCTGTTTAAGTAGTTTCCGTAATTTTTGAAATAATTCGCTTACGTTTTGAAATTTAACCGCAATTGATGACACCTCTTTTCTAATTTTGTGTGCTACTTAATAAATATATATATTTTTTTAATTTTAAAAAAATTTAAACAATTTCTTGTAACGTTTTCGTTATTTTCTACGAATACTTCGTCTTTAGCTTTAATAGTACGAAAGATTGTAATAACTTATTTTTCAATAATGTTATAAATTTCAATACAGGATGATCTATTTTAATGAATCCACTGAAATAACTCGAAAAGTAAAAATCCTACGAAATAATTCATTACATCTGATTCTTTAGAATTTAAAAATACCGCATAATGGCGCTATCGGTTTCTTCGTGGTTGGCGCTACAATCGCTGAAAAAGAGGTTTATATCTTTTTTTTAATATGAGAATCCCCGTTTTTTATTGCATATTATTATTCCACAAAGAGAAATAAATAAGCTTTTATCCAAAGCATTTTTTCCCGAAAGACTTATTAGAAGTTATGACCGTTTGAAGTTTCGCGTGTCTACCAGAGAGCACGCATGAGTCTGTAGATCGTTAAAAAATATTATTTGATAAAATCAACATAATCGTTTTGTTTTTACCACAAGCTTAATGAAGCTTTAACACACTGGCATGTGCTTTTTTTAAGTTGATTATTTGAAAAAGAAAAAGAATGGTTTTCATGGAATAGTTTCTTAGCGATTTTTTAAGGGTTTTTATAAATCTTTTTTTTCAGTAGATTTTACAGATATCTCAGATGCTCCGGTACGTACCTCTATAAAATGGTGCCGTGGCGATGCTTTATAACTAAATGGTGCCACTCGAGTAATCTCATATATATTCAAATTTAATAAATTGACTGTATTAATATTTTAAACGAGGAAATCTAATAATGATAATTAAATGTGAAAATATAATACGACGATGGTGAAATCTTAATCAAGATAGTGGTCTTGAATTGAAAAAAAAATGTCATGACGAATAAGATTCAAGTTCTAGACCCTATATAAATTACATGATAATTAATAGTTATTGAATTATTTTTATTTTCGTGTTTTGTCTGTCTTGGCATGTCTCCGTGTGCATACTTATTTTCTTTTATAGAGTATGAAATTATCGTAATTGTTAGCCATTTGAAATTTTGTCGATTTAAGCAGTCGAAAAATATTAAGTGATATAAAATTGTCATAGTTAAGGGGCCTTTTCTCGATTGTGTACTGTTTACAAAAATAACTTACTTCATATGGTATGAATAATTTATATTACAATAGAATTTTCATATTCACAGCGATTACATTCTATTGTAAATATGAAAAGAACTAATACATTTGACGGCCGGATGGCCGAATGTACAATACAATGTTGCAGCCTACCACTCGAATCCGAACAGCTCAAAAAACCTCCAGGAAATTTTCGGGGTGTTGTCCATCTGGATATGTCGGACTTCGTCATAATTTTGACATTAAATTCAGATGGTTAACATTTATTCTACTTTTTTCGATGTTTAGATATTTGATCTTTGCAATTTTTGCTTGTTGGGAGAAATATACTACTGCTCTTCTAATCTTTACCACCCCTTTTTTTTCTTTAATGCGTGATTTATTTATTTACGAGAAAAGAACGAGAAACTATACATACTGATTCTTTTTCGTGCAAACAGTCAAGCAGTTTAATTTTGTTTCTGAGAGACTTCACTTTCTTTGTTCTTTTTGATATTTTGTCACTTGAATATTTTTTGTTTAGACAGAGTAGATTATTTATAACGTGAAAAGAAAACTAATTAAAATCTTATTGTAAAATATATTCAAAATGAACACTAACATAAAACACGGATGCACGTGCTACTATAACTCGAGAAACTGCGAAATAATATACACCAGAATAGTATAATAACTGTCAAAATGAATTTCAATAGAACAGTTAAGATAAAAGCATTAAACATTATTTAATTGTGTCTTTGTCGAATATTTCATGCTCGATTTCGCTTATTCTTTTTCGAACATGAAAAATAAGTTAATAACACGTACTGTATAAATCGCGATTATGTGAACTGCTCAAATAAGAGGTTCTATTGACTTTTATAACTATTTAAAACGGGTTTTTTAATTAAGGTTCTGTTGTATCTCTAGACTCTATATAATATTTAGTAAGAATTAAATTAATTCATTTTCTATTAAAGAGGAAAAGATAAAAATTACTAGTCTCACCTACAGTCGCATATTATTATGTGAGAAATTAAATGAAATTTATAAAATATCCGTTAATTAAAACCTTATTATCAAATTTTTGTATTAAAAACGTAACATCATAGTTTTTTTTCAATTATTAAATATAATAATTTAAATCGTAAATTGATAATAAGTTAAAGTGTATAAGCAATTAAATAAAACAAAACGAATTTATTTTATTCGTAATGAATTTTTCAATTATTTTATTCAAAAATTTATTTCCGTTATTTACATATTTGATAATACTTTTAAAGTGTTTTTTTTTTTGTTATCTAATGTAACATCATTTATCTTTCTTATAAGATCTTATTGCGTCATCTAGCGTATCATGCCATAAAATGTCCTTTGTTTAACGGCAAATACAGTTTTCTTCCATTTCTTTTTGACTTCAGTTTTCTCATTAATTAAAAGAAAAAAATTATTAAATATTTTTTCCTCTATAAACTTTCAGGTAAGTTTGAGAATTTCGCAAATCTAACATCTAATAGATTTGAATGTTAGATTTATTGTTTTGAAATTCTCAAACTCACCTGAAAGTTTATAGAAAAGAAAAAAAAGAAAGAATTTCAGCACTCCTTATTCACATTATTAAATATTTTTTATTGTCTATTTACGTTTACAAGTTTTCGTAATCCATTTGTTATCTATATTTAAATCGTTTTCATTAACTTACAAATAAATACAGGGTGATCATAAAGTTGTCCTATTAAGACAACACTGTAGCTCTAACCAATAAGTTGATTGACACCAAAATTTATGTACTGTACACGTTATTCAAAAGACGCAAAAAAAGATTTTGCAAGGAAAAATTTTAGTTCAAAATTGTTCGCTACAGGATAAATGGCGCTGCAAGCAAAGAAATGTCAAATCGTGGAACGTGAAGTGTTTCAATATTGGTAGACTTAGAGGACAGTATTGAATTACATATATAGGCATCATGGGGCACAGTTGCGATCAACTTTTGAATACACTGTGTATCGTCTTAAAATTTCACACCTAAATTTTGGGGAACACATTGAATAACATTCCCTGCATTGTTACCAGCGGGCACCTGTACATTGAGGCACTTCGGGCACGTTTCCCCTTTGCCACCGGGTTGCCTTTTTCTTAATCCCCAAGAGAGCTTTTAGGTTTCATTTAATTTTTAAATTAATTACTCATTTTTATCACAGAAAACGTTTTTACTGGTGACAAAATTAAAATAAATATGTGCTATTAACCGAAAATTTGTTCTAGAGGGTCGTGATTGTTCGATTGAGTATCGAGGTACTACTATTCAGAGGCCAGACTTCTGAAGGGCCCCGCAAAACCTCAACTTTACACTTTTTTATAATAAAACCAAGTCTGGTTTTATATGTGCAATTTTAATTAATTACGTACAAGTTTACAATCGGAGGTAAAATTTGAATATATATTATATCATATTCAAATTTTATTGGAAATAAAACATTAATAATGCATAATATTTATTAATTTAAAAATATGGTTAACATGCATTTTTATTTTCCCTGTCTCTCTTTCTTTAAGGGGCCCAATATTTTTTTTGCGCCCGGGGCCTCAACCGACCTTAATCCGCCTCTGACTGTATTTGATTAACGCGATTTTGATATACGCTGTAGCATCGAGGAATTAATTAACTGCGTTAATCCAGGGATACCTGTATATATTTATAAGTATCTTCATGGATGTACAGTACGCTCGATGCCCTTTTTCATAGCTTGTGCCCCTTTCTTTTTACAGTCTGCGGGCGCCGTTGATCACTACATAGTCTGTTAGCATCAACCGACATGTCCCAATAGGAAGGAATAAATGCTTTTTCATTGTGATTCCATTGTTTTGTTTCGCAGCGTCATTTACCCTGTAGCGGACAATTTTGAAACTAAAATTTTTCTTTGCAAAATTATTTTCCATAAATAATTGTGTCATTCGGTTTATTGGCTGGAGTTACAGAGTCCTCTGAATAGGACAACTTTAATTATGATCACCCAGTATATAAACATTTTGTACAATAATTGCAATCATTTAGGCTACAGAAATATTTATTTGTGTCACTTTGTTATATAATGCATAATGATATCTGTTTCCCAAATATTCTTCTACATATTGTTCTTCTGATTACCTATTTATCTTTAAATTGAGCTTTTGTATATTATTTTCCTTTCGGATAATTGCTTTAATTTATTTTATTCTTACTGACACAATTTTACTTTTATTTATTTTTTCTTCTATCGTAGATTTGTCTATTTATCAAGGAATTAATTAAATCTAAGATTTCATTTTAATATTTTTCATACATTTACTGTGTTTCGGCAAATTGTAAACATTTGCCATTTTAGTCATTGATCTAGAACAGTGGTTCTCAACTGGGGGTACATGTACCCCTAGGGGTACGAGCATAAATCGAAGGGGTACATCCATGGGCGTAGCCAGAGTTTTGTTATGGGGGGCCTAGTGGAGGCCAACCTGACACAAAATTGAATTATTTCAAATTATTGTTCATTATTGGGCACCGAGCAAGCCGTTCACCTTTTTTTAGTATTCAAAACTTTTATTTTAGCTTTAGGTTTTTACAAATCGACTCAACACTTTTTCGGCTGTGATTTCCTGGGGAGGGCACCAGGTTCCCTGGGAGGGGCCGTGCCCACCCAAGCTCCCCCCTCGCTACGCCCATGGGTACATCTAACTTTCGTTATAAAATTTGCTGTAAATTGTTAACACTTCTTGTGTTATTTTTGATAAGTATATTATATATAGATAGCTGAAATGTATTTATTTATACCACTGGTCTAGTTAGTTAGAGTTTTTTTTATGGCACTCAGTTATAAGGGCTGTATATGTTACCGCTAAAGCTCGAAATCCGTTAATGTGTACATTACCTAGCTAATCTGCAGATTAACTAGGGTGATCCGTTAAAGCTGCGAAAATTGTTCAATTTCTCAAATTAACTAGGTAATTTGCAGAGTATCTAGGTAATCTGCACATTAACGGCTTCCGTATCGTTAAAGTTCAAAAGTTTGTTTCTTTCACTTCCTTTCCCCACTCCTTTTTACGTAGATAAATTTAAATCCTAGAATGCAAGCAAGCACCGAATTGGTGAGTAAAATCAAGAAAAGATTCTTCGCAAACCTCTTTAGCGAAGATTTAAAATATAATACGTAGTGTTTTAATTACAAACCAAAGTATGATTCCATAATTGAAGATGTAAAGCAAATAAAAGTTTCCAAGAAGAAAGAATCATCTCGAGATTATCAAATAATTCAAAGGTGTGATGTGTTGACTGTACGAGGCTGTGAAAAACTCATTGAGCCGTTGTCAGATGCGCGAGAAAGGTTTGAAAAAGTTTGTCCATGCCGGAGAATTGTTTGACATTCGATAAAAACTGAAGAAGACCTTGAAAAATTAGAAGATTCACAAGAGACTGTGATTATGAGATCACAGTCAAATCTTACTCAAGAGGACATTCCGTTATCCCCCGCTTCTACAGAATCACCTATAGAAATACAAGAATTTACCGATAGTAATCTTAAACTGCCTTCTATACCGTTGATTGATGATGCAGTCACGAAGAATATTCAGTTACCCTGCACCTCCAAGGAATCGCCTCTGCAAGTTGAAGAAGTCATCACTGAGTTACTCTCAACTTCAGCAGAATCGCCATCACAGTTTCGTACGGAGCCTGTAAAGAGCACTATACAAGACATAGTCTGTATTGTTTGCTCAAAAGCAGCATCAAGTGCTCACAAGTGTAAATCGTGTAATATGTTTGTTCACGCAGTTTGTGGTGAAGTAGATCCTAAAGAGGAAGGGTATGGTAAGAATGTATTGTGCATCATCTGTAAAAAGAATATGGATCAGAAAATACAGCGTGATGAAGCCAAGAAATGTTTAGAAAAGCAAGCAAAGAAAATGTTAGCAGTTTCTAATGCAAAGCACCCAAACGTCGATGAAGGTTTCGCTGTGAGAATTAAAGTACCCGAAGAAGACAGAGCAAAAACTGATGCACGTTCAATTTTAGCTGTGGTTCTTAGTAAAACAGAGGATGGCTTTTATAAACTTGATACTAAAACAGGTATTTTAAAACAATTGTATGCAAAATCTGAATTCAGTGTTTGCAAAGAGAGATTTTTAACGAAAGAAGATGGATGTCCCTGCTGTAGAAATATCTTTACGTCAAACAGCAATAAAACAATCCCTTGGTACTGGGCAGGGTTTCAGAAAATGTGACTGCAAATCTAAATGTACCACAAATAGGCGTGCTTGTCGCAAAAACCAATTGCTACGTAATTCAAAGTGTCACCAATCTTTAGATTGCACTAATAAGTAAGTACAATTTTATCATATGTTTTGCAAATTCATTTCCCTAATTGTAGTAATATTTTAAACCGTTTGATTTTTGTATTAAAGTTTTTTTAATTGATTGATGATTGATTCAATCAACTAATTTGTTGATTGTATTAACTTGATTCTTTAGATATTGAAAATTAAATAAATAACATTATGTTAATTTAAGCGTACAGAAACGTTGCTGTTGTTCCAGCAAAAATCTTATTTTCACTTTACCGAGTGCCTAGTAGGTAATTTGCAGATTACCTAGATAATCTGAACATTACCTAGGTAATTTGAGAAATGGAATAATTTTCGCAGCTTTAACGGATCACCCTAGTTAATCTGCAGATTAGCTAGGTAATGCGCACATTAACGGATTTCGAGCTTTAGCGGTAACATATACATCTAACGCAATAATTATAAAATTTACATACAAAAATGTAGGGGGTACTTGAGAAACAACTAATGGGCTAATAGGGTACATCAACAAAAAAGTTGAGAACCACTGATCTAGAACAGCAGAATATAGACGAATAACTTTGTCATATTGAATCTAAACAGTAAAAATTAATTTAATTTAATGTTTCCATGTTAATTTCAACGATAAAATTGTTATTTTAAACATATTTAAATATCAGGCAACTAAATAAATTATGTCGTTTTTGAAATGTGAATGAAAATGCTTAGATTTTTCGTTTAAAATAATTTTATTCATCAAAATATTTACCTTCACATTCATTTACACTTTCCCAATGGGAGAGCAGTTTGAAAATATCATTTTTAGCATTAAAAATTGAGTTACTTTTTTAATAACTGCATGATTTGTAAATTATTTTTCATGCATATAATTACCAAAGATTAAAAAAAAATGTGGTAATCCGACGGAGATAAATCAGTAGAATAGAAAGAATAAAGTAAAATCACCCATCCCAATTGCATTATTTTGTTTCTTGTAATTTGTACAATGTGTGGGTGATATTGTAATAAAGAAAAACATCTCGACGATTCGCCAAAGATGGCTGTTTTAGCCTTTATATGTTATGTACTGTTTGTAGCTGCTCATTATACAAATCTGCTATAAAGATTTCACCAACGTTCAAGTACTGGTGATTAACAATACCCCTCAAAGTCCACCAAATCCAATGGAAGGTTTTTTTAAGGAGTCATTCAAATCATTTATAAAAATGATTAGGTCTATCTTTGAATTGTCAGCTATTATTTTATTATTAAAATTGCTATTTATATACTGTACTTTACGTATATAAAACGTAACTTTTGTCTGTAAAGAGAATAAAAACACGCCTTGCATCTTATATGTGAAGTGGCGATCTCCCTTAAGCTAATGAATTCCCTTAACAAACTTCAATAGGCTACAATTAAATATATTCAATACTTTTTCTCAAAGTATTCAGAGAAATGGGGTGCGTATTATATACCGTAAAATACGGTAATATAAAAATTGTCTATGTAAACAACATAATTCGCTTAAAAATGGAAATATTTTATAATTTTATTAATTATATTTTAAAGAAATTTTAACTTTATATTCATAATTGTTATCAAAATTTTAATAAGTATAAAATATTTTTAAAGAAAATTATTCAGTTTATTATAAACTATTTTAAACTATAATTTTTGCGTGTAATTAATGTGTAATTACAACAAAGTTTTATTGAATAATATATAGGCCTAATTATAAAATTTTGAAAAAGTATTAAATTAATTTATTATGAATAACATGTTAATAAAGAATTTGTTTATTATCCTTCTAATTTTAAGAAAAATACAAAATACGGAAGAAGGTAAACAAGCATTAATTTTAATTAATCATATTTTCTGACATAAAGAAATTAGAATTAAAAAATTTCGATAACTTTAATTAAGTTTAAATTATAATTTATAATGCAATTTAAGTATAAATTATCTTAGAATTATTATAAATTATATATTCTGGATTTACTCTGTATCCTTATTTAATATATATATAATAACAATTATTATTACTTTGTATATGATATATAGATCTATATATTGATATTTTTTAGCTATTGAATTCCTTATTGACTACACATTGTAAAGTTTTCCTTTACTCTGTTATTTTATTGTTTTTGTCAAAGTACAGATTTGAAAATCGTTGTAAGTAAAAAGTACCAAGATTGAATCCGAATGTTTAGACTACAAGTCCATCGGAAAAAAAATTCAGCAACAAGTTGCTTAACTTTCCCGGAAACATTTAAAACTGCGTGTGGCGCCATCTGTTATGATATTTTATTATTAAAAACTTTTTATATTTTTAATTACTATAAAATGGCAAGGAGCTTAAATTTAAGGTTAGGGACGGATTTTATTAAAAAGAAAAACATAATTGTAAATGCTAATAACGAGGAAAATCATCATTAAGTGCGACCGTATTCGAGATATGATACGCGATCCCATTTATCTCCCCACCCCCTTGACCTTTAACCATCAAAATTTAATAGCATCAATCCCTCTAATACACAAACCTCCCTGCAAAATGTCAAAGATTTTCGACAAAAAGCACAGAATGCATTAAGTTTCAAAGAGGGTGAACAAAATCGTGCCCCCCCACACACAAACATCCATATATACAGGAAAAAAAATGAATTTTTTTGTATTTCTCGATGTTTCAAGATATCCTTAGTCCGAAAATCTTGGGGGTTATATTTTGACCATACTTTCCCTGTTATATATAACAGAGCTGGAAAGTACAATCCAGGTATATGTGCAGCCGAACCTCGATATAGCGCCTTCCTAAATAGTGCCATCTTTATTTAAAAAGCAGCGATGACTACATATTAAATGGGAAAAAGCTTTAGCATCTGTGAATTACTAAACGTATGGTTTTGCGTTGTAAACGAAATAACCTCCATTCACTATCCTCTAAAGTTACTCATTTGTAACTGATAATATAAATTAAACAAATGAAAGGACAATTATTATGGATTAAATAGGTTAATAGATTTTTAAAAATATGCGTTGGAAATTATAATATAAATATTGTAGTTTATTTCAGAATTAAAATGAGAATTGATAAAGCGGGTTACACAGAGGCTTTTGTAGCCTTCTTTTATGTGCAAATAAAAAGCGATAAAAATTAATATCTGCATTCATATCATCAGTAATAAGGCCAAAGGTTTCTAGAAAGTGTTTTATTGTTGTAGGTACGATTATCGCTTTGTATTATCTACTTTTACATTTTTGAACTCAGGGAATCTTGAAATGCAAAAAACTTCGGGTTTTTTGTTTTCTGTATATATGGATGTTTGTGTGTAGGAGACACGATTTTGTTCACCCACTTTGAAGCTTAATACCTTCTGTGCTTTTTGTCGAAAATTTCTGAAATTTTGCAGGGAGGTTTGTGTATTAGGGGAATTGATACTATTAAATTTTGGTGGTTAAAGGTTAACGAGGTAGGGAATAAATGGGGTCGTGTGTCGTATTTCGATTAGGGTCTGGTTATTATCATTTTCATTTTTTTTTTTTTTTTAATAAAACCCAACTCTAACTCAAAATTAAACTTCCTGCTATTTTATAATAATTATGATAAAATATTATAATAGATGGTGCCACACGCAATGTTGCCGAGAAAATTAAGTAACTCGTTGCCGACATTTTTTTTTTTCAATCTCTTCGCTAAATTCTTCAGCAGAATGTAAAATATCAAATTTACGTTATTGATTTTTAAAGTTTATAAACAAAATTCGTTCTAGTTAATAAATTAAAGTATTATATTACAGAGAATAATATCGAATTTTAAGTTTATAGTTCGAATTAAAAGAATAAGTTCGAATTTTATCATATCATTATGAATGTATCATTTCTATATTTATTATACAAAAGTTATATTAAGACATTATTTAATTATACTTTTTATTAAGTCTTCTTTACCTTTAATAAAATAAACTATTTAATAAATATTTAATGTTTTGAAACACAAATTTTATTAGATCTTCATACTAGATTAAAGTTTAAAAAATTTATAAACTTGCTACTTTTTAGAATACATTACAAACGTTTTTATCTAAAATTTATAACTATGAATATAGAGAAAAATTACCGAATAAAAAATAAATGAGCTGTTATTTAAGTGAATGGTTTCCATTGATATATTTTTAAATACATATTCTTAAAAAATAATAGATTATAATATACTTAATAACAGTTTATTACGTGATATGAATGACATAGATGTATTTTATTGCTGTAAAATAGCCAATTTTATCTTCGGAATTAATATTAAATACATGGCTGTAAAGAATTTATTACTAGAACCACTTTGTTTTCGATGATAAAACTTTTATCATTGGCATAAATTATACATATATATATAAATTTCCTAAACTTTTACTTTTTACATGCTAAATCGATAAAGAAAACTTGATTGTCTTTATTATTATACTTATAACTAGATCAAAGAAGACTTATAACTTGAATTATGTAAATGAACTTCTTAAAAAATGATGAAAAGTCACGTTAATTTTATAGTTTTATGCTCTCTATAACTAGCTCGTCATAATAAATAATCATTATAGTAAATATAATGATTATTTAATGGAATCTTGTATTTATTTTAATTAACAGATTTATCCTGATTTTTCAGAAATACTATTAAGTTATTTTTCTGAGAAATCAGTAATTCTATAAGAAAAAGAAAAAAGAATTAAATTTGAGTTATTATTTATTGAAATTTTAATAATAAATGATTTATTTATTTATTATTTTGGAAAATACTGTATAATATAAGTAACTACGAAAAATGGGAGTAACATTATTAAGTTTTCTATTCCTTCATTTATTTAATATTTTGAGTTAATAACATTTGAATTAAAAATAATAATAACAACACAGAAATATTAACTGAAACATTATTCAAATTTCATTAACAAATCAAAACTTGAAGTTATTATAAACTGAAGTACAAGGTGATTATAATTATCCTATTCAGAAGACCCTGCAGCTCCAACCAATAAGCTGATTGACACTAAAATTTGTGAATGAGCTATTCAAAGGACGCGAAAAAGGATTTTCCAAAGAAAAATTTTAGTTTAAAATTGTCTGCTGCAGGGTAAATAGCACTGCAAGCAAAGAAATGTAAAATTGGATAATGTTCAACATTAGCAGACTTAAAGGACAGTATTATGTTGCATGTGCGAAGCTTCATCAGCTGCGGTCAGCCGTTGAACACAATGTATATCGTCTTAAAATTGAACAACAATCCTTACATCGATAAACAATTTGTACAGCACGTGGTCTCTAACAGAAAACATAATAATTTTTTAACGCACGTATCGACGTACTTTTTAAAAGTGTATAAAAGCTCTTGTAAAATATAATACACTTGCATACATCGTATTTTTCTGAATTTCCAGATAGATACTAGAGAGGTTGAGGCGCACGTTTTAAACGTGTAAACGTGTACGTGTGACGTTCGGCGCCGCTTTCCCGTAAGCCTAAAAGTTTGACAATGGTGTTTGGATAGTCGGTGGAATCAAGCTCGACATTTCAAACACCATCGTCAAACTTTTAGGCTTACGGGAAAGTGTCGCCGAACGTCACACGTACACGTTTACACGTTTAAAACGTGCGCCTCAACCTCTCTATTAACAAAGGAAGTTAGACAATTTAAATACGAAATCATCATTCGACACGTGTGATGAAGAAGTAAATTGCATAAATTTTACATAAATTCGTCACAATCTGCTTAAATAGACTTATTCTTGTCGTATATTTTATTTATTTTAAGTAAAATTTATAGTAAATCGTAAATTGATTCATGATGTATTCAAAAGACCGTACACATTGACACAGAAAAATGCAAAAAAATCTGGATAAATCTGCAAAAGTTAAATTATAAAATAAACGTAACAGATATTTAAATATTAATATTAAAAATATTTTTAAAAGTATTTACATATATTAAAAGATTTTAAATGTCAAAATATCTCTCTTATATACATCATTTTTTCCGTTTAAATTATTTTCAGAATTTAGATATGTTTTCAATAAATTCAAACTTAAATATTTGGATATTTTATTAATATTAAATATTCCTTTTATTAAATTTTTGCGCTAGATTAATTTCCTTTAAAACTGTTTTTAAGGAACATTTGTGTAATCAATTTCTTTTAAGTTATATAAAATAGTTATATAAAGAAGCCCACTTTAAAACCGATTTCATCTTTGAACTGTTTTCTAACATGGCGGAAATCTCACTTTATTCAACTATACAACTGATTTCTCCGTTTTTATTCAACTATACAACTGATTTCTCCGTTTTTATTCAACTATACAACTGATTTCTCCGTTGAACAGAATAAAATTGAAAATGATAATTTTAAGATAGAAATGAAATTTTTTAATGTATGATAGAATGTTACAGTACAGGCAACGAATATTTTTTTTTAAAAATGTATATTTTACAGATGGAATAACGCATAAAATCATGCAACACGCAAATTAGACATGATACGAATGTTTAGAAACCCTCAAATAAGTCAAAATAAACATTAAATAAATTAAAATTTGAACATTTTGAATACAAACGATGCCTTCTCTATGTTTAATAAAGATTTAAAAGATAGTCAACATAGACTTAAATTAATTATATTTTCACATTTCATTTTTTTGTTATAAAGATTATAGAAAACGAGAAAATGTATTTAATCCGCAATCTAAAGCCATGAATTAAACACATTTTTTTGGTTTTTAAGTCTTGTAATTACAGTTGTTAGTTTAAGTATTATATACTGTATTATTCTCTAGAAAAACATTTAAATATACCAATTGAATAAATTGTTTTCCATCAATATCTCTTGTAATTTGGATAAATTCAATAAACAGAAACTGCTGTTTTTGTTATTCAGTATTTTATTAAATTTTATTTACTTTTTATATTTAAAAAGGATTAAACTTTATAAATTTAATTTAATAAATTCGAATTTAATAATACATACATTTTGAGAATTGGTTTTATACACGTTAGTTACAATCTTTTTATAATTTTAGTCATCCAAAATAATTTTGAATGGATCAAAAAAATGAAATGTAACGTTTGCAGAATGAAATTCAGTTTTATTAAAGAAATTAAAGGTTGAAATTGTTAATTTATTTTCGATTCATCGGCCATTTGAATAAAGAATAAATTTTTATAAAATTACCATCAATTAAAATTAAATAATATACGAATAAATAAGCACAGATATGAAGTTTGGAAATATGCTACTTTTCTTCAAGCCTACTGCTTTTACTTTACATTTGTATTTACAATAATAGGGGAGGATTTTATATTTTGAACATTTTGTACATCGTTTAGATGTAACAGACTTATCATATGAATAAAGAAAAGTGATGAGCTGTAAGGAATACACAATATGCATCGTTCATTATCACACATCAGAAATAAGCTCCTAAATTACGATAGGACAAAATAAAAGTGAACAAATGAAAGTTAATATTTACAGAATGAGTGTATTAGAAAAGTTGTAAAGCAGATGCACACTTAGTTCCAGGACTGAAGAGAGAATAGACCCTGAAGATGGATTCTTAGACAGTCTGGGTAAAAATGGCTGTTCCCTGACGAAAGACTTCATTCTACTGCTTCATCTGAGACTATTATTTCTATTCATTGGAGTGAAACTATTAGACGTTTCGAAAGAGACTATTAATAGATTAAATCTGGACATTTTTCACTTTGTTATTATTCGAAGAATAACAAAGTGAAAAAATGTCCAGATTTAATCTATTAACTCAGATAAACTCAGCACTCCCTTGAAATAAACACTCGAACTGTCACTTGAAAAAACTCGCTGTCACTGTTATCGTATGTTGATAACAGTGACAGCGCTGAATAGAATATGCAATTTTTCTGTTAACAATAAGTTTTATCTTCCTTCAATAAACAGGGTGCTTTCTGTAACTTTTTCATCTTGCAGCTGCCCTGTTTATTAGATTAATGCGGTATATTATATACTGTATATGTCTTTTTGTGAATCTATATGTAACGTATACATGAATAGTAACGTATTTAACGTAATAAAGCAATGTGTAACGTATATGTAAATTATTTAAATTGTAGAAAACTTCATCTAAAATTAAATATTGTACTTCTCATTAATCATTTTTCGTTGCTTTTTTATGTTGCACGCTGTTTTCTATTTGCTGTTCGTTATACGTACTTTAATTACGTCGTAGCTTTATTTTGATTTATAATTTAAAAAATTAATTAATTCTTTAATCAAAATTTATTTTATTGAAATATATGATTAAATTTAATTAACGAATAAACTGTATTGATTCAATTACAGATAATCAGAATTCCAGAAATCAACTGATCACTAATATACAAAGAGATTTTATCTAAATATTTTAATTATTTATATTAAAATATTTAGATAAATTTTACAAATACGTGAGCCGTTCACAGCCCGGCACACGTATTTGTAAAATCTAAGTGACTCGTACAACATGGAATTTATATAACACGGAATTATCTACAGTGTTATGGGGGGTCTATTGTACATAAAAAATTGAATTTTCATGGTAAAAATGTATCAAATTTCCTTTAAAAACATATTTTTAGTCTTAATATTCCATTTTATTTCCAAGCTTATAAATTTTTCTCTTCTTTTTCGATTAAAGGTTATGGCATTTACATACTTACACAAAACAATGATTATTTATTATGTTTCTGTATGAAAGTGTAAACTTGCATTGCGAATATGTAAATTCAATTGTCTTTTATTACCATTATAAAATGGAACTTTAGTTTTTTTATTTAGATTTGTATTATTATTTATTTATAAATTAATAAAACAATATTGCAGAGATTTCGCACACGATCAACTGTTTTGGTTCTGATACGATAAGTCAACGTCTGCCAAGATGGAATGACTTCCGAGAGAACTTTCTGTGGAAAACTGACTCTTAATTTAGGTGTTAAACGTGTGAAAAACACTGCTTGAGTGCACAAATTAACGAATACAAGCAGGTTGTTGGTTCGCGCACTTAAGCAGTGGTCTTTTTCCACTTGGGCACTGATGGGCACGCAGACTAACGGGCTGGCTGCGTGGAGTTTTCTGTTTTCTTCACGTATCTAATGAATATGACTCATATAAGTCCTCCAGGGATCCTTATCTTAGCTCTATGGATACTCATCTTAGCAGATCGCCCAAGTTTTGCATTGATTTATTCCATTAGTCCTATAATTCCATATACCGTTTTGAAGACCGTCCTTCTATAGCGATGACTTCAGTCTATTAAACAAAACCCTAGTAACTATTAATACAAAATTAGTAGTGTCTCGCCCCTGTAAATCATACTTTTCCGTTAGATGACTTGCACGACTCCATTGCTATCTAACTCTTTTCAGAGGAAACTATTTGAATTGAAATAAAGTAACTTTCAGTTTGTGTCGAAAATTCATATGCAATTAATCGAGGCCTCGTACCCCTAAGGTTTCCATATCTGGTTCAGTATTCATCTGTATAGCTCCTTTCTCGAGATTAAGGAAAGACTGACAACAGTCAGATGAACGAGTGTAAATTGATAGGTCTAAAACTTTTTAAAATAAACATTCTCCACAGGAAAAATAATTATCACAAATACAATTGAAGACTTGACATTATAACGATATTATGAACTGAATCAAATCCTCATTAACAAATATAAATAATTATTATAAACATTCCTAAGCACAAAAAAATCATTAAATAATGAAGAAAACTAAATTTTGTTATTATGGATTTAGACCTACGATGATAATAGCAATACAATATAATATAGTACTGTATGATTCACAGTAAAACATTGCATGTATGACTGTATATTGTATTACTGTAATATATGTAATGTATTACAATAATGCAACATATAATACAGTAATGATTACAGTAATACCATATGATTCTTTCGTCGTTTTTCTGTATTTTAAAACAATATTTTAATTGCTTGTATTTAAACCTGATTTATATTATACTGGATTTATATTTTCACTTTCTTTCATTGATTATTTGAAAACACTTCCGAATCGTCATAGGAAAAATCTGTTTGAAATTCGTTCTGTTCATGAAACTTTACCTTTTACATTTTTCTACTTTAGAACTATTAGAGTCAATCTTTTGTTTTAAAACATCCATTGTATATTATTTATAGCGACAGGCTCCTGTTCATACTGGACCAAGTAACCATCCACACTTTGGTTTATTACAAGCAAACATGACCTACAGTAGGATTTTTAGTAAGAATAAGGAATAGGAAACAATGCCGCGAGCATCGGCGTGTCCTTAAGAGAGGGAATTCACGACAGTAAGAGAATCTGCCACTAGAATTCACGGATATTGGAGAAATGCTTCAACATCTATAACCCATACATACAAACAATAGAGATTTCCAAGCATTACTATGTATTTCTTTACAATAAATAAGTTAAAAAGTTCACATTACGGATTTCTTAAGCATCAAAAAGAATTATCGATAAACGTTGATTATCAACAAACATTTTTACATTTTAAATAAAGTATTTCAAAAACAAAACAACACACATTCTATTTGTTTGATTACATATTTTATATTATTATAAATGATAAAAATATATACTATTTTGAGTTATTTTTCTAATTTTTATATTACTGTATTATCTTAAAATATATATCCACGTCAGATTTCTTACATTAAAATATTAAATTGAAGTTTAATTGTGTACATTCAAAATTTTTCAATTCAAGCTTATAGAATTTTGAATTTAAAATAAAAACTTTGACAATAGAATTATAACTCTTTATAATCCTGAAAGGTCGGACGTGTGGGTTCCCAGACGAGATTCGAACTCGAGTAAACTCGAGTATATGTCAAACTATCTGTCAAGGTCTTAGCGGAAGACAAACTCTAACACGAGCGCTCGTAAATAGATAGATTATTGACTCGCGAGTCTATAAAATGTTGGCCGAGATAAACCTTTTCGAACGAAAAAAAGGGGAATTTTTGATATATGAAAGATGAAAATGATCGTTAAATTCTTAGACGGCAAAAATGGTATAAACAACGGCCTGAATTATGAGTGCGGGTGTTAGTTTTATAAACAATCACCGGGCAGAGTCGACAAAGAAGTATCAAATGGACACCTCGAATCGGACCCTTCCCGTGACCCGAAGAGGTTTCGTCTTGCACCTGGAGACAAGGGAGAGACCAATCGGAGAAAGAAAAAGGACGAAAATCCGATCAAAAGTACGGAAGACGGAAGGAAACGTATAAAACCTGGGACTTCAAGGTCGGAAGAGCTCTCTGACAGTCTCATCCAACTGCTCTCTGGATATAGTTTCGTGTGCTAGTGTGAGGAATTTGTGCCACCTGGAACGAAGGCGAATCTCATCCCGTCGACATCGCCCAAGGACTTAGACTCGAACGCCCCCGGGCCTCTACAGACTAAAGACCGAGGAAGTAGAACTATAAACCTGATGTAAGCTATTAATGTTTCGAGAATGTTACCAAATAAACGGCTTTGTCTTTTGTAAACACTTGTCATCACTTGCCACACCCACGTACAACCTTCCCTTAGGTTCATCCTGACGCGGGATTAACTGATCCTACCTAAAAGACGGCAACCTTATACAGGTGTCGAGGAGTGGGTTTTCAATTCCCCTATAACCACCGGGTCGGCGACCTTACAGACGGTTTAGATTATATTTGTAATACAGATTTAAAGAAAGGTGACAGCAAGAAGAAAAAGCATAAAGTAATCTTATATTGGCAATAAACAATGCTAACTATTAAAAATTTTATCATAAAATGTGAAGTTTTTTGGAATGAATTGGATTGATAGATAAGGTAACGCAATACAAACGATGTTATGGGAGTGCATTCTAAGAAGATTTTCTATGAGAAACTGGCTCTCTACTTGAGTAATCATGAAGAAAATTCGGAACACTCCACATGGTCAACCCGTTGGTGAGGCTAGAACTCGCGACCATTGACCAATGGTCAATTATTTTATCCACTCGACCAAATATTGGTGGACCTTTTTTGGAATGGCGATGATGTCTAGAGTGTGATTTGTAAGACAGACCACCCATAAAAAATGCTGAAGATTTCTGTCCGACTTGTCCGACCGTTATAAATGAGTACGTTTTAATGCAATAAAGTAAATTTGGAGATCAAATTAAGTCTATTCTCCCATAAAGAAACAATTAAAATTTGTTTTACAATATTCTATTACATGATATTCAGTCTTCGTTTAACGATTATCACCTGATGTCCTTATATTATATTATTTAAATAATTATTAATTAGTAGAAATAATCACTTAAATTCAACTTTTCTCCTTGATCTTTAAAAACAAGTTAAATCGTATAGATTGGAAACTGAAAACTATATTTTCAAAGAAAAAAATAAATTGAAAATTTAATAGCATAAATGTCCTATTAAACAAGGATTTTAGAGAGATATAACTCTGTATTTTAAAATGATAAATTATTATTTAATGGTATTATGAGGTTTACAAAATATTTTCATAGCATTTAAATGTTTCTTATATTTCATGCATAATTTACAACTTGTTAACAATTATAAATACATACAAATGTTTAATGTTTATCAATTAAAAAACTTGCATGAAAATAATCATCTGCGATTAAAAATTTTAAAAAAATTTCAATAATTTCAGTCGATAATATGTCTTTCTACACAAATCAGCTTTTAAAATAAACGTTAAATTTATTATATGAAAGAGGTCCCCACTTTGGCCCACCAAATTTGGACTATTATTTTGTCCAATTATAATTTTTTTCCAAGAAACGAATAAGCTACCATCTAGACTTCTAGAATTCTCTAATGTGCCATTATGAGATCCCTACCATATATTAATTTATTATATATATTAAATAATATACAGTGGAGCCTCGTATAACGTATGCCTCGAATAACGGACGCTGCGAACAATGGACTTTGGCCATAACATGACTCGAGCAACGGACTGGTTGCGAACAATGGACTTTCCTTTCGGCAGTTATGTGAGGTGAACAACGGTCTTTCTGCGAACAAGTGCGAATGATGTTTCCACTCTTTTGCCGTTACCAATGACAATCTGCTATTTTTATAATATACTAGCTGTTACCCGCGACTTCGTCAGCGGAGGTTTTGCAAGCAAACCCCATTTACATCCAATATTTCAATAACCATAGTAATTGTTATATAACACCTACCGCTGAAGAGAATTGCCGAAAATCAAACGAACTATTTTCAATTTGATCANAGGCCAACAGGATCAATGATCTCTACAATGACACCCTTGCCCGTCATTTCCGAAAGGTGTTGAAGAAGAGAAACAGACCACCTTGGACATTTTTTTCAAGAAGCATGCTGCCAAAAAACAAAGGATGGAACAAGAGGAGATGACCCTGCAATCTCCGGTAGCCTCTCCTCAATCTGACTCCGATTAAAAAACAATAAAAAGAGACCTGCTGAAATGTGTAAAAGTCTGTATCTGTATGAATGTGTAAAGAAAGTGTTCCTCCACCTCCTCCTCACGACATCTGACTAACCGGCATAATTGATGACTGCTCCATTTTCATTTTTTTATGGTACAGTACGGTTATTTTATGCTGTGGAGCGAATTATATGTTTTAACATGTATTTCTATGGGAAAATGCGTTTCGTATAACGGACTTTTCACTTAACGGACGTGCACTTGGAACGGATTAAGTACGTTATACGAGGCACCACTGTAAAATTGTCTTGTTAAAAATTTATTAAACTTGAATTAAAATAATTCTACTGCAGGTAAAATTGTAAAAATGTAAATTATCTTTATATTGTATTAGTAAAATACTCACATCTGTAGTAGTATTAAAAATATTTTTAAATTCAAGTTTAATAAGTTTTTAAGAATAAAATTATTTCAGTAAAAGTAAAAAAATGATTATTCGAACTTGTAAAAATTTCCAACTTCTCAAGCATTTTCGATTAAAATAATCTATAAATATCAAGTAGAGATCGCTAATGTACTATTATATAATATTAATCATTAATATAAAGTTTATTTAGAAAAAGTTTTAGCTATAAAATATCAAAGTTAAAATCAATTTATTTAACATTTACCATTGAAGTAAATTTTCCCAAAAGAATTTTTTCTTTAATTTATCTCAGAATAGAAAAAAAATAATTAAAAAATTAGCATTTAAATTTTGAAATGCATACCTCGATCTTCCTTTTTCAATTTATGAAATAAAAATACATAATTATTTTTTCTAGAGATACCACTAGAAACGTTAGTAACAATAATAAGAAACAATTAACAATGGCGGTAATTCATATTTATCATAATTAATTGCTTATTTAATTATGTTTACATGTAAATTACAACGTAATTTCTACTGCTTAGTCTATTGTTAATTGTTAAAAAGAACTTTAATGACAATTATCAGTCTTATTAGAAACATAATAACTAATCAATTAATGTACAGTACACATTAGTGGAAGCCTGGGAATGGCAGCTATTGAAGAAAAGTTAATGGAAAGCAGGTTAAGGTGGTATAGCCATGTGGTGAGTAGACGTGATTCCAACTGTTAGGAGAGTGAAAAAGCTTAAGATTGATGAAAACAAACCACGGGGTCTGCCAAGAAGACCCGAGCAAAGACAATTAAAAACATGACATACTGCAGCAATAGAGACATAAGGGTAGAAAACCAGAACAAAGCCTAACCCCAGATATAAGATAGGGCAGGGCAAACAAGAGAAAATAACAACTAATCAATTATAGTAAATTGTTTATGTATATTTTCTATAAAAGAGTCGTTCCGATTTTGCTATATAATAAACTATAGTTCTACTGTTATTTGTTTTCATTACTAATGGCTTCTGACAGTTTTATGTAATTTTTTATTATTAAGAGAGCTGTAACATCACCACGTTTATTTAATATGTTCATGAAGTTTTTACCCGTGTAATTAATTTTAAACTAATTTTTATGTGCTTGCTAGCATTAATTTATTCATAAATTTTCATTAGTTTTTAATTATGCAATTGATTAACTAATATTATTCAATACAATATTCATCATACATCAGTTATATAATTCACATATAAATGAATAAATACTTCATTTCTAAATTTAACATTTTAAAATTAAAAAAATTACAAACATATATATATATATTTATATATATAATTTTAAAAAATATATGAATTGACGTAATTATTTTATGTTTATCATAAGCTAATTCATTAAATATATTAAACTTTATTCTTTTATTTTTTTTTCTCATTAAACGACAGTAATNACTAATCAATTACAGTACACATTAGTGGAAGCCTGGGAATGGCAGCTATTGAAGAAAAGTTAATGGAAAGCAGGTTAAGGTGGTATAGCCATGTGGTGAGTAGACGTGATTCCAACTGTTAGGAGAGTGAAAAAGCTTAAGATTGATGAAAACAAACCACGGGGTCTGCCAAGAAGACCCGAGCAAAGACAATTAAAAACATGACATACTGCAGCAATAGAGACATAAGGGTAGAAAACCAGAACAAAGCCTAACCCCAGATATAAGATAGGGCAGGGCAAACAAGAGAAAATAACAACTAATCAATTATAGTAAATTGTTTATGTATATTTTCTATAAAAGAGTCGTTCCGATTTTGCTATATAATAAACTATAGTTCTACTGTTATTTGTTTTCATTACTAATGGCTTCTGACAGTTTTATGTAATTTTTTATTATTAAGAGAGCTGTAACATCACCACGTTTATTTAATATGTTCATGAAGTTTTTACCCGTGTAATTAATTTAAAACTAATTTTTATGTGCTTGCTAGCATTAATTTATTCATAAATTTTCATTAGTTTTTAATTATGCAATTGATTAACTAATATTATTCAATACAATATTCATCATACATCAGTTATATAATTCACATATAAATGAATAAATACTTCATTTCTAAATTTAACATTTTAAAATTAAAAAAATTACAAACATATATATATATATTTATATATATAATTTTAAAAAATATATGAATTGACGTAATTATTTTATGTTTATCATAAGCTAATTCATTAAATATATTAAACTTTATTCTTTTATTTTTTTTTCTCATTAAACGACAGTAATACCTTTATGTTATTGGTTTTAAATTGTGTTATTCGATAACTTCCTTTTAATTAAAATATTCGGATATTTTTAATAGAACATAAAATTTTCCTAGGGAATTTAGTAAAATTAAAGCTTATTCTTGCTATCTTTATTATACAATTAATTTTTGTTTAATTCTCATTATATTATTGTTTTGAATTTTATTCTTAAATTGTACAGATTTTTTTTTCTTCAAGTTATATTTAAAGAGTTTAGAAAATTTCTTAATTAATACATCAGGGAATACACTAACATGGAAACAGCTAAACGGGTCTCCGATTCGAACGAAACTTGGTGAGTACGTAGCCCTAAACACAAACACCCTCCTTGTCCAAATAATAGAACCCACTTCGCAAACGTTTCGGGGAAACGGGCCTATGAAAATTGAGTGTTTAGCTTAACCACTCGGCTATCGCCGTTACAAGGAGTAAAACTTCCAAAGACTTAAAAGCTAAACACTCAATTTTCAAAGGCCCGTTTTCCGGAAATGCTTGAGAAGTGGGACCTATTGTTTGAACAAGTAGCTGTTTGTGTTTAGGGCTATGNTGAGTGTTTAGCTTAACCACTCGGCTATCGCCGTTACAAGGAGTAAAACTTCCAAAGACTTAAAAGCTAAACACTCAATTTTCAAAGGCCCGTTTTCCGGAAATGCTTGAGAAGTGGGACCTATTGTTTGAACAAGTAGCTGTTTGTGTTTAGGGCTATGTGTTCACCAAGTTTCGTTCGAATCGGAGCGACCAGACGTTACAAGGAACGTCTGACCGCTTCCTTGTAAGAGAATAATGCTTTACATAGAAGTTTTTACATGTATGAAAATAACTATAGTAATAGCAGCTGAACTATAGGCCTACATAAAAAGTTAGAGTTCAAGTAATAAATAAATATGGTAATGATGAAAGTAAAGTATAAAAAGTTGTTTATAGATTTTTTATATTAAATATTTAATAAGATTTTTATTAACATTTTACTATATCTAACATGGGTAAATCTTCTCTTAGGGGCCATGAAAGTTTGATAGAAGGTCGATAAAACTTTGAAAATATAAAAAAATTTATTAAATTTTTTAAAAATTTCACACACGCTCTTAAATAAATTTAGGAAGATGCCTTTTAAAAATTATGTAATAGCGGTATCTACCGTTATGTAAGAGCGTATTTAAAAATTATGTAATAGCGGTATAACCCTTCCACATATAATACAATAATATATATTGTATTATATATCATGTATAAATTATAGTATAATATAAATTATACATAATATATATAATATTGAAGGAGGTCAATGGAAATAAAAAGTAAACTGTATTACAAAGCGGTCGATATATGAAAAAGATTGGGAACATCTGATCTAGAGGCTTTTCAAATAAATACGTAATCTTTAGTAGTAATAATAATAAATCCTTTTAACTAGTTTCAAAGATTCATTAAATGAAAATTTAATATTTGTATACATCTTTAATTATTTATAGTTATTCAGTAGATAATGAAGTTCATAAATATTCCACTATACCTTGTAATAAATTTTTTTTATATACAGTGAAAACTGCTTAGGCGACCACCTGCATTAGAGGCACCTGTCAAAACGGGCAAAAATTTCTGGCACGGAATAGTTTATCCATAGAGTCTTCGTATAAGTTACCTGTATTAAACGACCACCTGTGTAACGCGACCGCGGGCATCGATTTTTGGTCCGAAACAACATACAACACCTGTAATAAGCGAATGTATCTGGTCTAAACTATTGTAAGAACCCATCTCAACAACGTTTCCGCCTCCTAATATAATGAATTAGTCTAAACTCTCGTTCGAACCCATCCCGGGCACTTCTCCCACCCTTGAAATTAGGTGCAGGTGTTAATAAATTAGTCTAGCAACAAAGGAAATTCATTTCAGTTTGTTGGAAAATGTCCGAAATGCAAAGTGCTGTCGTTAGAAGATCGTATTAAAGTTATCACAACAGCAATTAGCGGCGAAGTTTAACTGTGGGAAAACAAAATTTATTTTACCCTAGACCTACAGTATTTTCCTTGGGGGTGTAAAATATTGTACACGATACAATTAATCGGCTGATCTCATCGTTTGATAAAATCTATTTTTATTTATTTATTTTGAAGCTCATATACAGTACACGTGCGATAAATAGTT
This sequence comes from Centruroides sculpturatus, assembly GCF_000671375.1. NCBI lineage: Eukaryota > Metazoa > Arthropoda > Arachnida > Scorpiones > Buthidae > Centruroides > Centruroides sculpturatus. The sequence goes on along the minus strand of NW_019385460.1, from coordinate 70,933 downwards.
TCTGTATCAACCTACCTTATTTCCACGATATTTTTAGAAAAATAATATCCAAGTAATTTTCGCAGGCAAAATATTCAAAAAACAATAAACGCATTAATGCAAAAATCAGTTTTACTTCCTTTTTCGATTCCGCGATTGTAATGAAATCGTATAATGAGAAAAAATAATAAAATCGTTTTATTATTAATTAATAATTTTTCTTATTGTACTTAATTAAGAAAATATTAAATTTAAAAAATACAGTATTTTTAAAGTTAAAATAAGATTAAACTAACGAAAACCAAAAGCAAAGTGATGGAGAGATAGGACGCGCTTGTATATCGATGACGTAATACACGTAATTGAGGAGCGAACGAAAAGAACCGAGTCGAATTAATTAAGTCGGAAAAAAGAAAGTGTGCATTATAATCGAGAAAATGCGAGTATTGTATTAATGTTTAAAATTTTGGTATTAAATCTGTCTTATAATATCATGACGACTCCTGTAAATCGGGTTATCCGATAAGAATAAAATACAATACCAATATAGCCCTATCGTTGAAAAAATTCGCTTATTTTTGCTAGCCTCGAGTTTTGCTTAGTAGAAATGACTAAAAAGTGCACAAAATACGTACGGAAATACGGTATTACAGCACCACCTGTATTGGACGACCACCTGTCTAAAAGACCACTTTTTTAAGGGACCGTGAGTGGTCGCCATAGCCAGGTTTTACTGTACTATGTACTGTACAGTACAATATACTGTATATAAAGTTTTTGTTCTAAGAAAAAATAATCATTTAGAAAGAACGATGAAGTTTTAAAGCAAAATTTAGGGCATTCCAATAAATTTAGCCCATTATCGAAGAAAATGTGTAAAATGGACATCGTTGCATAACGTCACCATAACAGTGTTAGAGAATTGATCAATGCTTTTTAAATATAGACGTGTTAAAATGAATTGCTTGTGGTCCTTATACTGGCGAATAAAACTTAAAGGAAAATGCAAGAATTAGGTATAAACAATTAAAATCTTGATAAAATGAATTGCACTAATCATTAAACACATAGGATCTCATAACATGATAAAATTCTTAAGGGATTAGAACATGTCATTGGTTGGAATAGTATCAAAGTATTTGCAGAATACAGATTTGTCCTGAAATATGAATAGAAACAACTTAATCTTAACAGACACCTATATAAGATGAAGGCACTTCAGTACAGAATGTGATTCCTTGGAGAGTGATAAAACAATTATACTTGGCATATTAATACGAAATAATTCAGGAACTTTGTTGGAATACTCTATGATACCTCCTATAATGCAGTTTTGAAGTCTTGGAGAGCTAATGTATTGAGGAATCCTGAATGCAATGAGCCCCTTGGGCGCCCTAGAGTCGGGATTAATTATCGGGAAAGTCCTGGCTAACCAATCCGTCAAATAGCCTAATTCTCTAGCTCAACATCTACTGTCCAATGTGAAAAACTTTCAGACTTTAAATCAGAAAATTTCTATAAGGAAAACAGTCTGATTTAAAAACACTGTGAATTATCTAAAAATGATGACTGATAATTTCATTCCAATACATTTCCTCTAGCACAATACGAATATCGTCGTTCATAATGTAACCTCCATCATCATGATAATGGATAGTGACAATATGACGACGAAATACTCTATATAATCTTTTCACGATGTTTGCCGTATGATATTGTGTTTCTGATCAAATGCTAATTATAAATCAGACGTTAAAGAGAAATAAGACTAATAAAAATAAATATGAAGTAGGGAATAAAGCATTTTTAGACGTTATTAATTACTTAAATCTACTTCTAACGTTCTTAAGTCCCCAAGTTCTTAAATCTTTGCATTAATATCAGTTTGTTATTAACGCAATGTGCGTATAGCCAAACACTATATCATAGCAAATAAATTGCCAATACATTGTTGATTAATACATAAAAAAAACCTCGTTTTTAAATTTATTTAAATTTAGATAAGCTTCATACGAATTTCACTAAATTTCAAGAAAATCATTTGCATTTGAAAATTTCCGTATATAAGCAACAATGGAAATAGCGGTCTTCTGTTCCTCATGCAATGAATATTCATTAACATAATAAAAATTATAAATAAAAAAAATAAATAGAATTATAAACTTAAATAAAGCTTACCAGTCATCTACTGATGATAGAAATTTGATTCAAATATTCAAAAGAAATTCAAAAACATTCTATATCACTAGATATGTCGAAATACAAGGCGACAACAGGAAATAAATAAACAGTTTAATTAAATAGAGAAATAATACAGTTTATTATATCTCTTGCATCTATATTTATCTATAATATTGTACTCATTTTGTTAATTTTGTCTTTAAATAAAAAAGCTTTTTTAAAAAATAGAAGAAATAATTATAAATATAAGTTCAAAAATAAAAGCAGTGGGATCGGTATTAACTTCTTTAAAATGTTAAAATCTAAAAATAAAATCTCTCTAGACGGTTAACCAGTAATATCATACAGTTTATATCCGATTTCGAGTAATTTTTCAAGGCAAACAAACCTAATAACAACGTACACTAGACTTATATTTTAAATTTTTTCATATATTCCAAATGCATTTCGCGAGTTTTAACTGGCCTCATTAGTGGATACATTCATTCACCAACTGTTGTTCCTTTATACTGTATTATTCGTCCCAGCTAGCATCTACATTCATACCGTATTTAGGATAATAACATTTGCATAATTTCTTTTAATACAAAAATGTTCAATATTCTTCCTTTTAACAAATTTTTAGCTTTGTATAATATTTTAACATTATTTCTAATCATTTTACAATTAAACTGATAACAGTATCGGTACCAGAGTGATTCTTTTGTCTTTTTAAACGGATTGCCGCCTCTTTTTCCTTTAACCTTTTTTCCAATCTTCTTCCTGTTCTCTTCTGGTTAGCACACGTACTGTACATGATATTTCACAAATGGCTCCCGCAGCTTCCAATTGTTTTCCTAATATTTTTTGGTCTTTATTTATGATGTTAATTATATCCTTTAACCTATTTTTTCGTTTTGCTACTATACAAATAGATAATTTATATAATATTCATACCACTTACATATTATATACTTCGGGTAGTTATATAATAAATATATTTTTAAAAATATTTATTAAATAACTAGGAAATCGCGAAAAGAACTTTGCTAGAAAACTAGCAAATGGATGGCGGGGACAATTCGGAAATGGAACGTCACAGTGTGAAAATGTATCGATTTGGTATGTTAATAAACTCTCAGAATATATATTGATAATTTATATATTCTAAATTACCTCTATCAGTTTCTAGGGAATTTTATATTATATTCTCCTATTCATATTGGTTTTTATATTTTTGCCATTATTTTTATCATCTTATAAAATGGTTTATGTTCATCGTTAAGATACGTTATATTTTTTACAGTAATTTTTCAAACTGTTACCGATAAACAAATCAAGATTTTTACACGTTTAAATTTTTTAATGAACTCATCTACAATAATACTTAAATATGGCTTATGAAATTCATGTTAATGAAATAATAATTGAAAAAAATTATTATTAAAACTAACAGATAAGCCCGGCGTTACTCGGGCAAAAAGTAACGATAGCGAAGATTAAAATTATTACATTACAGCCAATCTTACCCGTTTTCACAGAATGCAAGAATTAGGTCCACCTGTTTCCAGATTAATTAGAGAATTTTTAATGCGTCTAAAAATATGTTCGATCTCTCGAAAAACGCAAAAAAACCGCATCTGCACCTGTAAATCTTGCACGTCGCTTTCTCTTAACACTTCCATTGTTGAAGCCGTAATCCTATCCCTCTCCCCCGCGGGGGGAATTTCGAAAAATCCCTTCTTAGTATGCGTTCTCGTGACGTACTCTGTGTACCAAATTTCAACTCCTAACCGTTTGGGCTCTACGCTTATTATTATTATCATCAACCCGTCTCGATTATATATAGGCCTATAGATTATAGGTTTTATATAAAAAATAAATTTCATTACATTATTAATACTTCTTATGATAATTATAAATTGTTTCTAAGAGAGCATTTCAAATTACTGTATATTTAATATTCTTATAAAACTATAAAAATTGTATAACGAAAAGATTTTAAATAAATATTAAAGTTAATATAATATTTAAAATATTAGAATAAAGCCTAAATTTAAGAGAATTTAATCTTCGATTTTCAGTTTGAGAGAATTTTTATAACAAATTTAATAGTAATTTTTGTTAAGCAAATAATGATTAAGTAATTTAAGTTTAATCATCAAGTTATATAATTATGAAATATTTATTAATTAAGAAATAATTATGAAAAATAATGAAAAAAAATGCAATTACTCAAAAAAATTAGTTGATAATTTTGATGTTTTTTTTTCGTTTTAACTAGCGACAAGTGATGACAAGTGACATTTTAATAGTATAAAATATACGTTTGTATAATTTTTATACACTTGTATCAGTAACGGATTATGGTCTAAGCTAACAAGAATAACAGGTATTTTTCTGAATATATAAGAATTTCAATATTTCGTATATTATTTGCTTCCTATCTTTTGCGTAAGCTTATTAATTTAAAATATTTGCAACAAAAACTTAAAAAAATGAATAATAGTTTAGGAAGAATTCTGGATCGTGGCCCACTAAAAACATAGATCGCGTTTATAACTATAAATCTGCATAATGTAGAGGCATTGAGGGGTTTGAGTTAAGTGTTTTAATAAGTTTCGCTTTAATATTTAAATATAATATTAAAGCGAAACTTATTAAATATTTAAACGTGTATATTGAAATAAATAATTAAGTTGGCATATTTTAAGTGTCCATTATGAGAAAATTAATTTTATGTTGTGTTATGTAACGCAATGTTTGGGTAAGTGGTAACAGTTGTTTGTAACCGCTATTTTTTTTTAATGTAATAGTAAAAACCGGTTTTAAATATCTTTTAGATTATTTCGTAACTTTCTGCTGATGAGCATTTACGGTCAGAAATGCTGAATTGTTAGCATACAGAAAAGTCTTCTGATAAACTAGTATTAGCCTGTAGTGTGTGTGTGACTCCTTTTTTCCTTGGAATAACAAGTCCTAATGTAATAAGTCTTTAAGGACGAGTTCAATGACTAAGAGATCATCATAGGAATTTTGATAAAGTCGAAATTACTAAAAATTAAAATGTTTTGCTATTTTTCGAAAGATGACTTGTTTAATTTAAATACAAAATATGTATTTTGCTTTTGCGTGTACCCATTTGTAATTAATTATTGTAAAATTTTAACAAATTTTCATTTAAAAATTAATATAAATTATATCATATAATAAATTTATATAAGGACTGAACGCATTTCACAGTCCACGGGTAACTCTTTCTTTTAAAAATTATTTCATATACAAATCAGCATTTAAAGTGTATGAAACAGCAAGAAATGTGAACGAAAAAGAAAACTTAGTTATTTTCGTTTTTGTCTGAAAATTGTTAATCGAAATTAATAATATTTTTATTCTTTAGTAAATATTTCCTTTTAGTTATATCGGATATACATTTGATATGTACGAGAGTAACAAAAACATAATTACATACTCCCAATATTAAAGAATATAACTAATAAATTTAGAATACATTAATAATATAAAATAAAAACTAAAACATTTTTTGATGTGAATCCTATTGTTTCAATGGCAAGATGACACTTTGTCTTTAATCTTTTTTATTAGTCGCAAGAATAACAACTTATATACAAGTAGAATAGAGATTTTTCATTTTTATTAACGTCTTATAATACTTCAAAGTTTATATATATTTTATACAGGGTGTCCAAAAATCCTTGTGCAGTTTTAAGCTTTAATAACTCAAGTTTTAAACGTTACGAACTTACAAAAATCATTCGAAATCTTAATAAATGAAGTTATTTTATATGAAGTATAGGTTTATTATTAAACATAATCAGGGCTGCATTAATGTATGAGCATAACAGGTTATAACAGTAGTTCTTGTCTTATTTTGTTTTCTATAACTTTATCTGTATAAAGCCTCTATAGAAATTGGCCAGAGACCTCGAATCCGTTTAAAACGAACCTGATCATTACGATATTTATAATTATACATTTTAAAAGTGATATTTATATAAATTCAACGAAAATAAATTTCATATAAAAGCTACCGTATATAAGATAAGGTGCCCCATTATGGCCCACCATAATCGACTCCAGTTATTTTTCCAAGGCTCTGTATAATAATAGTCCAAACTTGTTCAGCTATAATGAGGTCCCTACCTTACTCTAAAAATTCATATTATATATAAAATATTTTTATACAAAATAATTAAAATTTAGTAAGAACAGGGCTGAATTTGTACATCAGCAAAACAAATTGCTTAGGACCTCACATTTTATGTAGGCTCTAACATTGTTTAATAGCGAGAAAGGGTCTGTTATATGTTATAGCTTAGGATCATAACAAAGTTTATTTATTTAAATAATTATTTTAAACGATAAAATATCATTATAAATACTTAGAATTATTATCGAGAAAAACGTTAAAAAAGATCGAATTCAACAAATGATTTTTACTCAATTTACCTGTTTATAAGGTCGTTAATAATCCGATTTTTCGCAAAACTCAAATAAATTAGATTAATTTTCTTATTAAAGTGAGTGAAATTTACATAAAATATATAGAAAATTAGTAAATAATATATTTTTAAGTATGCAAATCTCATCCGAAAAGAGTTTTAATTTTTTTCTCCTTTTAGTTTTTTTATTTTTAAAATCTAATATAAATTTTTAAATAAAAACATCTTTCCGCGAATAAAAAATATGTTTAATACTCATTAATTAAAGTTTCTTTCGATTTAATTATAGTAACGTCTCATATATCCAATTATAAAAGAAATGAAATCTTTAAAAATGTTCATAATATTAGTTTCAATTTAATTATAAAATATATATTTTATTAAAAATTTATACTAATTTTTANAATAAAATATATTTTAATATTACAATTTTACTTTTCTAATTTATAAAATTTAAAATATTAAATTTTGTTTATTAGAAAATAAATTATAAAAGTTTATAAAATTCTTCATTTTTAAAATTAGTTTTTTTTTTTTAAAGATTTTTTTTAATAAGTCGCAATTTCACTATCATTTTAATATTTAAATTAATCATAAAATATAGGAAAAACATATAGAATTTTGATTTTTTGGAGTGATTCAATAAAAGAAAAGAAAAATTTTAGTTTAAAAAGTAGAAAAAAAGATAATTTAAAAGTAAAAACGAGAAAAAATTGTTGTGACATCGTGACAATGTTGGGCTATAATTTTCATCACATTTCTAATTTATTTAATTTAAAATATATGCTCTCCACCTCAAATTATTAGTGTCCTGCCCCTTACATCATACTTTTCTTTTAACAAGAGTAGTGCCCGTCATCTATCTAACATTTTTCAGGGAAAAATTTTTAAATTGAAAATAACGTGACTTACGGTTTGTACCAGACATTCTTATATAGTTAATCGGGATCTCCTTTCCTTAAGATTTCCATATAGGGTCTCGGCTTTTATCCATCTATCTCCGTTCTCGAAATTAAGGAACGACAGACAAAATGACCGTGGGAATTAATAGGTCTATAATTTTTTAAAATTGCAGCCCAATATATAGTATAACAGATTAATTTTAGTTAGTTTTAAATAAAAATTGCTTATTTCTCGTTTGATTATATAATTTCGTCATCGTTAAATATATAAAATTTTAATTAAAAAGCTTTTTACTCTATTATTTTGTAAATTAATTTCTATTATTAAGAGTCTATCACATCAACTTGTAACCACACTTATAGTGATTTTACAACTTTTTAATGCCTTAATTTTTAAGGCTAAAATGCCTTAAAATTTATTAATTTATATTTTATTCATTTACAAAATTATATAAATTTTTATATACATTAGGTTTTTTGAGATAAAATTGTTTTAAGATATTAAACCCGAATATACAAAATTTAACAAAATAAAATTAGAAAAGAGTGTATAAAGCATTGGTAAACAGGAAAAGGAAAGAAGAAATTTTAAACATTTATAAAATAAATAAAATTATTTGAAGAGAATTCTCATTAATATCTATTATGATAAAGTTTATTTGTTTTATACATATAACAAAGGCAGTCATTTTATCCAGTTTAAATTAGTTTTAAACGTTAAAGCCTACTTAAAATGTAAATAAAATTCAAATTTATATTTAATTCTTCTTTATTTCTAGGTTTTTATTCCGGAAAAATATACTTTACATAAATATAAATAATTATTTTAATTAATTTCTAAACTTTTAAATATTATCTGAAATTTAATTAATCGGCCGTAATTTTTTTTATGGAAAAAAATTAAGTAATTATAACAATTGAATTTTAAATAAAGAAAGATATTATCTTAAAACATAATCGAATAATATCTATATTTAAAACTTAAGTATACTTAAATTAATTAGAAGTATATAATCTAGTTACTTTCGTTAATTCCTTTATAATTATATGTAAATATTTAAATGTGATAAAATTCTTAAATAAAAATTTTCATTTCTTTTTAGTAAATTATTCATAAACTGCTTATATTTTATAAAAATTTCTTAATTAAAAATTTTTAATATATAATTTTCCTCCTCCGTGATAGTGTCTTTCTATATTAGTATGCATTTAAATAAACATTTTTCTTCACATTTTAAGCATTTAAAACTATATTTTTTTCCAATTTAGACAATAAAAAAGGTTAATACACGTGTACATAAGAAGCAAATTTCATCTCTTAATAAAATTTCCAATGTTTATAATGTAACCTTATACTTATCTGTTGCTTCTTTTACTAATAAAATTCCTTTTAAAATAAAAAAAAAATGGAAATAATCTTTTAAAATAGCTTATAAATTTTTACTAGAAACTTATTATATCAACAGGTTTATTATTTAAAGTAAATACTTACCGTAAATTAAGTTCTTTAGTACGAGTTTAATAACTTATATGCAATTAATACGTGTTATTTAATCTTAAGTTCAGAAAATGAGATTACTACTATTCAGTAAATCGTCAAATTTTCAATTTTTATAAATATAACAGTTGAGTGTGATGTAAAAAATAGTGGAAAATATAACAGGTGTGGGATATTTAATTATAGATAGGGATTTTATACGAAATTCAGCATTGGAAGCGGATTTATATTATTATTAAATCCATGAATAGATGATGATGAAGATAAGTTATTTTATACTTTCAGTAGTTTGGTTTCCATCAGAAGAGGAGGAGGAAATTCGCATTTCGCGCATGCACACTCGATGAAATGAAAACTAGAAGATTTATTTTGAAGGAGCAGCACCCTGATTCAGTTCAGGATCTAAGAGTTGGATAGGTTGATTCAAACGAGGTAAGACATTTTTCTCATTCTAATAACATAAGTAGTATTAAATTTCATAAAATAAATTTTTTTCTGTCTCATAAATAAATTTTTCATATTAAATATATTATAATTGAAAGATAATTCGTGTATTACTAGCGGTTTTAAATTTTGTAAAGAGTGCTTCATAGTTTAACCATTTAGAAAATTAAATTTATATTTAAATTATATTAAAGTGTATTTATATAAATATTATATGTACTATAAATACTAAAATGTGTATCAATCACGAAGGATGCGACTTAAATTTCTATAACGCATTTTCCAGGGGACTATATAGATAATCAAGATGGAATACAGATGCATATTATTAGCGATATTTCTTTTGTGCACCTTAAAAACGGCCATTTTATCTCCTTCTTTCGATAATCAATCAAAATCTGTTTCAACTAGGCTCAATAATCTATATTATCTGCTCTCGAAAAGATCGGCTAAAAGTAAGTAAAACGCATAAAAAGAAAGAAAAATGAAAAAAAATTACAAATTATATAATTAACTTTACTCAATTTCCAGACATCAGAAGCAACGATTATCATAGAATATTCATACGATTACGAAGAGAGCCGAGATACCAACTAAAAGAAGAAAAATGATGCAGTTAAAACGGAACAAAAAGCACAGTATTTATTATTAATAACGTTTAAAAATCGTGTTACTCTTATGTTAATAATATAAAAAGAGCACTGAAAATATCTTTAATCAGCACTAGTTCGAATAAAATTTTACCAAAACCACTTTTATTTTCCTATCAGTTTTAACCTATTTAAGCGTTAATAAATGAATGTTGATACGCAAGTTTTGTCGACGTATTAAAAAAATAAAACTTTAAAAAAACTTTTTTAAAAGTTTATTTCGTAACTAACTTAAAAAAAAAACACTTTATTAAAATCTCATGCTAGTTTATTTTCTTTAATAAACTTTATAAATTTAATAGGTTTCGAAAGAAAAAAAAATTCCGGTTTTTTTTTCCTTTAAAAAGAATTTTGAACTCTCTGAAAAGATTTCTTTTTTCTGGTATCTAACTTGGAAGAAAATGTCGGATAAATACAATTTAAAGACTTTTTCCAATCAGTTAATTGTATATCAGATTTTGAACTTTTCAATTCGTGTGCTTTGTTGCAAGAATTGATCATTAGTATGTTTACTACGAAGTTCTATACTGAAAAACCGATACAATAGCAATCGTGGGTTCGTTCCCGCAAAACTAAACAATACATCTATCATATCCTCGTGTTAATTATAAAATCACATTGCGTGTATCTCGAGACTCCAGCGAAAAGTATTTTTAAATCTACAAAATCGATTTTATTTATTTATTTATTTATTTTTTCGTATATATCAATATCTGTCGCCATTACTTGTTAACGTTGAAAGCTTTTATTACCAAAAAAGAAAAGTTCTATATTGATATTTTAATGTTTATTTTCTTGGTTATTTTATCGATTTCGAATTTAAATATACTTAATTTTCTACTTCGATATAAAAACAATGACCAAAATAGTAACAAACACTTGCTTAATGATATATAAATTGTTTAATGGAGGAGACTTTTTTTTTACACAATTTAAATGGTTTTAGAGATTGATTTATATAATCACTTTATATAAATTATAAAAAAATCAACTTATGATACCGGAAATACGTTATTATATATTAAAAATTTAAATTTTGATACTACAAAAGTCAATCGTTACTTCAAAGAAACGGTTTTAAATTTATTCATTACCACGTTCCAATTCCATTCCTAAGCATTTCAATACTTTTCCTTCTTAAAAAAATTAATTTACAATTTTTTTAATCATTCAGAATAAACTTCCGATCATAAAAAAGAAGCTCATCAGCTAACCAATTCAGTAATTTACACAAGAGAACACGAACAAAAGTGAGAAGTCGGTTTCTGTTAAAATGTATTTTTAAATCGAGAAACCACAAAACTTAGACAAAATTTTAATTCATTAAAAGTATCCAGAAGCAACCTTACAAATTAACATCGATGTATATAGAAATTTAAAGAGTTATTCTTTAAAAAAAATAAAAACATTTGCAGCTTTTAAAATTTCAATAATTTAAAACAATTTGTGTATTGAAGTTACTTCAGAAAATGATAAAGTTTTAATACAGGAAACGGATATTTTTAATTAATTTTTAGTTACGTTTTTAATGTTATTATCTGGAAAAGATATAGTGCAACTACAAGAAGATTTGATGGCTATAAAATCCCATCCGATGACTCCACTGTTAATCACTCTGGCATATATCCAGCTATATTGTTGTCTACATCTGGATACCCATATCTGTGAATTTAATTTTAAATATTAGTAAAAAATAAAATAAAATTATAAAAAAATATACATATGTTTATATAATAGCAATTTTCATAAAATAATTTTAAATATAACCTGGAATGAAAATAACTTCTGTAAACTGACACTGCACACAAACACTAACAATAGATCAAGAAGCAAGGCAAATAAGCATTTAAAATTGATAGGCTAACAGCAATTAAATAGTAAATTCAAGACACTAATATAAACAGTTATATCAAAATTAGCAATATTTACCAACAGAAATTATATTTAGCAAATATAATTCTTTTAACATTAATATATGGCGGCATTTAAAACAAATATTGACGATGGTCAAGCTTCAGAAAGTAGACAATCGAAGCTTAAATATTTGTTTAAAAATATTAGAAGAAACTTTTAATGTTCGGCCTACACAAAAAATAAAATTCACATTTATTTTTTTGTGGATATATACACTGCATTTTCATTTTGATATAAAATTCTTTTTAATCTGTCAACATCTCTAAAATTTATTATAAAAATAACGCAAAAATATTTAAAATCGGGCAAATTTTATATTATTTTTTACTTAAATTTTTATCCATATTTCTAAATTGAAAATATAAATAAACGATAAATAAAATAATCGTGTAAGTGAATCTGTTCAGCGTATAAACACACAGGTTTATTTTAATTAATAAAAATGAGATGATGTAGAACCAACGAAAGCAGTTTGAATCCCTTTAATAAATCATCTTTAATCCACCAGAGGAGATAGATAAGAGTGAAACTGAAGTACACAAACGAAAAAATAAACACACCATTAAGTATTGTTGAAAAATATTGTAAAAGGTAAGCTACATATTTAACGTTTTTCTAATTCATGGAATAAAAATAATAATTATTATTAAAACCCATAATGTGCATGCCAAGTAAGTATTCCTCTGGATGTCAAAAAAGGAAATTAGTAGAAAAGAAAAAAAAGAAGAAAAGCAAAATCTCAAAAAGTCACAAGTACGTTTTTTTTCATGGCTACAAAATAAATCTGACAACAAAATTGCCACAACTTCAGCAGTTGCGATTCAAACTTCAACTGCAGAAGAAAACGCCAAACGAGCTACGAAAACGTAGACTGGAATTCGTCGAAAAAGCGTCTGATTATACAAACGTATTGGATATAGTAAATGTGAAAACGATAATAACGATAGTGATCAAGTGAATATGTTGGTGGTCAAATATTATAACTGATAAGTTTAGATTATTTTATATTAAAATCGGACCTAAACATCAAGACGCTTTCGTTAAGAATGTTGAAGGTAGATCATTTTCTACATCGTACTATTTAAAAAAATGCCAAATGGTAAAACATGCTTCGCAACTGGTTAATTTACTCAGAAGCTCAAGACCCGGTATTTTGCTTTTATTATGTATTATTTTCGAAAAAAAAAGATCGATCAAGAAACAAGATAAGAGAAGATCGATAAAGAAACAAGATCTCTAAAATTACTATTTCAAAGAATTGTAGATGCCATTCTATTTTTAGCAAGTAATAATCTGCCATTTCGAGGATTCCATAAAATAATAGGAAAGCAGAATAATGTAAATTTTTTAAGTTTAATAGAATTATTAACTAAATATGACACTGTGCTAATGGATCATATAAACAGAATTAAAAATACGAAAAAGAGTTGTGTATCATTTGGCGCGTAGATCTCAAGAGGAAATTGTTGCTGCTTTACGTAATGAAGTCCTTAATAAAATTAAAGACGATTTAAAAGCAGCCACATAGGCCTATTACAGTATCCAAATGGACTGTACTCCTGATAATTCTCACGAGGAACAAACTTCAATAATTATTAAATATGTAAATTTTGTAGACAAAAAATTAATTAAAAATGAATCATTTATAGGGTTTATTGAAGTAAATGATGTGACTGGTAAAGGACTAGCAAATGCGCTTTTAAAAGGAATAGGTGAGTATGATTTAGATATTATGAATTGTAGAGGTGAAGCATACGATAACGGTAGCAATATGAAGGGAAAATATAAAGGCGTATAATCTAGAATAATTAGTTTAACTCTCGTGAAATTTATGAACCTTGCTTATCACATTCCTTTAATTTGTTAATTTGTGATTCTGCTTCCAGTAGTATAAATTGTGAAAACTTTGTCCGAATATTGCAACGTTTATACTGCGTATTTTCTGTATCTACAAAAAGATGGAAAATTATACAAAATATTTAAGTTTTTATATATTACGCTTAAACCATTATGTGATACTCGAAGGAAAGCCAAAATAGATGAAGTCAAAGCAATGTCTACACAGTTTTAATAAACTTATAATGCCTTAGAAGAATTTATTGGTGCAAGTAACGATAACATACATTAAGTAGCAGTAAGATTTACTGGATTCATTACAAGAAATGCCATTTATTTTAAGCTTATCAATATGCTTTACAATATTGTCAAAAATTAATAGTATCAACAAACTATTTTAAGCAAAAAACAACTGTTCTTATCTCTGCTTTTAATTTAGTAAATAAATTTTGTTCTTAAATTTTGGATTTCATTTTTAATTTTAACATATTTTTAGACTATAACAAGAGCAGAGCGTTCTTTTAGCAAATTAAAATTAATAAAGAATTATCTTCGGTCAAGTATGTGTGAAAAACGCTTAAATGCACTTGCTATTAATTAAGCATCGAAAAGGAAACTGTCAAAAAATTGGAATTTTTCTGAAATGATTAATGACATGGTAAAAAAATCGCATATTGAAATAAATACACATTACATAATAACGTTTATTTCGAATCATTTTACTTAAAAAAATATTTTAGGGCCCCAAAATGTTTATAGAGAAGGCCGGCCTTGACCAGAGGATTGGACAAAACTACTGAAATATTAGTTATTTGGTAGTTAATCGTGGGTTCGAGTTTCACCAACGGACTGCCCATCTAGAGTTTTCTTCACGTGTCTTAGACAGTGAAAACTCGGAAAACTCCATGTGGCAAGGTTCGAACCTGCGACTAGCTAATATAAGTACAAATATATCAGTATCAACAAGAATTAATTAGATAAAAATAATAATGTGCTATCGATCACCGCATTTCTATTAATAGATATTGTTTTATGCATTGTTATTGATTTAATTCTATAATTAGAATCAGTTTAGCAAATAACAACTTAATGATGTAGATCTATAAAGCACTTTTCATAAAAGAAAACATTATGAAATCTAAATAAAATAATAGCACATTAAACAATAAGCAGTGTTAAATAAAGCTTTCCATTAAAAAATTAGAAAAGAATTTACCTGATTATTAATACCTTTACATTTTCCTTCACGACCATAGTCCATTTCAGTTCCTTCGCCAAACCAATTTCTACAGTGCTTTTCATAGAAATATTGATAAACTAGAGTTCTGTTCAGAGAGTAGCGTTGAAGCACTTTGACTGGCTTACCATAGATGTTCCGTGCATAATTTTTGATAACCCATCTAGCTTCGGTGGGACAGACGTCTTGTTTTTCGACACTTTTCTCGAAAGAAATGTTGACTAACATCGCCATTTGAAAGTTACGAGAAATAAGAAAATTTTCTAAGATCAGAAGCACATTCCAAAAATGAAACTGCAAAAGGGGAAAAAAAGAGAGAAACAATGAAAATATATCTTAATCTGAATTTTTGTCATTTTTAATTACCTGTCAAGGGAATTAATCAATTTTTCAAGATTAAAATTACACCTACGGAGTTCATTAAATTTAAAATGCAATGCTATTCACGTTTTCTTTTATAATTCAGAATTTATATTAAAAAATTTTTAATTAGTATGTTTTCATGCAATTATTAAAATATTCAAAATTTTTGCATAAATTAAAGTGAAAATTATTATTATTTACTTAATTCTTATGTTATAACAGTTATAAAAACAATCGTATAATTTTTAATTAGAAAAAACATTGGCGATTCCAACATCTTCGATACTTAGAATAAATTTTACAGGGATACACAGCGTTACCATATTAAAAAGTAGACGTTCTCTGAGAAAATCTCAACTATTTTGGCATTATTAGTGTCCTGAGTATGCCGTTTCAATTTTCAGAGATAAAGTTAAGTTTCTAAATTCAGCCACTCAGGAAAAATTTGGCGCTGCTTGTATGTGTACACATTACGTACGTTTTCTAACAAATTTCAAGGACCGGACGATGGCCGAACGGTTACGGTGACAGTGAAACGCTCTGAAAGACCCAGGACCGAATCCGGATGGGTCAAATTACATTAATAAATTCTTCAAAAACGAACGATTAGAAATTTTCGCTGTCGAGAGAAAATACACAATTTAATTTAAAGGTGAACGTCTCAAAAACTAGTGAACATCTCGGGTTGGCATCTGAATTCGGCGAACTCTAAAAACCCGTACTCTGAGGTCACAGAGTTCCCTGTGCCTTTTCGCAAAGGTTCCTTTTATTTCGCAGTTTATCTCTCACCATTTCTTTCCACGAAGCCCGTTTCGTGATTGTTACTTCGCACAGTTCGTATCTTACAGATCTCTCTCCCTGATACTTCGAACTCTCAGTACTGCTAAATCTGCCTTAGGATCGAAGCGCAATGTAAGATTCTTCGACTTGTCTTTCCAGAAATCTGGCGAACAGAGGAAACTCACTCAACCTGCTCAACGATATATATAGCTTCTCCCTAGCACCGTCGTTGTCTTACAACAGCGATATTATTCGTCTGTCAAGGATTTAAATCCTGGAAGTCCGGATCTTGTATCTCGGACGATCATACGGAGGAGTCTAAGAATTCTTTCTATGAAATAAATGATTCGCGCTTCCGACTTATATTTTACCAATTTTCAAAGGACCATTGATTTTCGTCTATGTTTATGGGCTACTACTTCTAATACTCTTATAATCAAAGTCATTAAAAAATTTCTAAAACAAATCATCTGTTAAACTTTCCAACTTATCATTTGCCAATTCTCCTGCTGATATCGCTCGTCCACGACTCGGTCTCCCAAAGTACACGATAGAGTTATGTAAAATTTTTAATGGTTTACTTCCGTATGCATATTTTAGAATAAGTGTTCTTATTTCATTACTCGTAATAACTGTTGTTTTTCTATACCCTATTTAGACTTAATTGCTATTATTGCGAAAGACTGACTTTTATAAATTCAATTTGAAACGTTGAAAATGTTTTGTATTTACAATATTTTATATTTAAACAACATTATACAACGTTTAAGGAATTTTTTAGTTTAAAAAATGAAAGATGACGTATAAACGTAAACTTACATTTTTCATTTTTATTATTATGAGATTCCGGATAAGGTCCGAGGTCCGAATTAAAACTTTGTTTAAAAGTTTTCCACTTGGGAAAGGAAAGCTCTTCGCGTTGTGTTTATCTTACGAAAAGCGATTTGGAGATAAAAAGTTGGAGAAGCGTGGTTTTAGAAGAACGGTCGGAGAAGCGTGGTATGGCCTTGAGATGAGGGTTTATATAAATTTTAACCGCGGACCGACCAATTTAATTGATTCCCAATCCTTCTCGTTTCTCCTCGATTGGTCTCGTTCTACCTGGAACAGAGGCCAATCGAGGAGAAACGAGAAGGAATGGGAATCAATTAAATTGGTCAGTCCGCGGTTAAAATTTATATAAACCCGCATCTCAAGGCCATACCACGCTTCTCTCCAACCCCACCTTATCACCGAGGGACTCGGAAGAAAATATATCGAACACTCCGTTGCTCGGCGGTTCTCTATTTCAAGAACTAAGTGATCCCTTTCATCCACATCATCCCGGGTCCGGCACCGACCGAACTTCGCAGTGAAATTATATAAACTGCTGATCTGAAGAAAAAACAAACGTCTTCGTGAGATTATCAGTAAGAGTGGAAGAATCAACTGTGTAAGCAACATTTTTTTTGTGACAATAACGGGTAAAATTTGTAAAGATATTTTGAATCTAAATCCATAGACACCCACAAACGTGGTTCATACACGCAAACACTTCCTGGGTTCAGTTACCTAACCTGAAAAATTACGTATCCGGCGGCTACAAAGAAGTTGTATACCTTTGAATTATTTTTATAGATTTTAATTGGATGTTTTTTCATTGTCAATGCCGGGTGACTTATTTTGCTAACTGGGCATTTTTACCATCGTCCAATTAGGATGGAGGATTCTCGTTCGAATACAATCCGGGATGCATCATTAAAGCTTTCAGCTCATTACATTAGATTTCAAAATCCTGTGTAGGGAATACTTTGAGTAATCGGAAACGGCAAGCGGGAGAATTGACAACTTCCTTTTATTGTTCATTCATGTAAACATGCGCTTGTTTTTGTTTGCTAGAAATTTTTTGTTTACGATTGTGATTTGTTTTTATTTAAAATGATCGATGATCGAGGAGTTAATAGGTTTAATTCAGCAGCACTCAATTATTTACATTTCGTAAATTTTTATTATGGCAATTTCAGGAAAGAAAATGCATGGAAGGAAATCTGTGAAACTCCAAATGGAAGTCGTAAGAACGAACACTTTCGACATAAACAAAGTTCGTTGTCGTTCGTAAAAAAGTTCCGATCCGAAAAGAAAACACCAGAAAAAATACGTAGAGTTTCTGTTCTATAAGTTCTATAAAATTTAAATAAATTTGCATCATGCATTATATTCATAATAGTAATATCTGATTTTCTGAGTTAGATTGATTTTCTAATGATTTTTGGATAAATTGATTTACAAAGATTACCTTTTATCTATAAACAACTTTCAATGTTGAATTCTTACTCAGACAAAATAATTTGACCCCTACTCCGAAATGTTATTATACAGGAAATCTCGTTAGTTCGAAATTCAGGAGACGAAATATCCGCGACTTCGAATTATCCAAGATTTTTTCTGCATAATATGCCAAATGTCATGTAACTGATGCAATTTATTAAGCAAACAGAATACGTCTACTTATACAGAAAGCTATTTTCGTTAATTAATAATTAATATTAAATAATAATATAAATAAACTAAAGATACTTGTAGCCCAATCTTGCAACCCGTAGGCTAAACCAAGCCGTATTTTATGAGACAAGAGAAAAAAACGGTAGTCCATATTTAAGGTGTTACTATAAAAGCAAAAGCGTATTGACCAAGTTAGAGTTATTCATGATGTATTGTTCTCTAACAGCATGCAGGTACCTCGATCTAAACGAACGAGTTAACGCACGCACATCCAGTTCGGACAGAATTTTCACTTCGAATTACGGACTAACCGAATTTCTTAACATGTAAATCTGTGTATCTCCAGCCGGAATAAGAGTACAGTTACGAACTAACGGGACTGCGAACTATCCGAGTTCGAATTAACTAGGATTTCCTGTATATAGATACAGATGATGAGGATCCAGAGAAAGTTTGCTTTTTCTGGATCCTTACTTTATAAATAAGAAAAAAATAAACTTATAAAGAGTAGCAGTAATGTACGATAGTTAATTCTGTTATGCAAATTAGCTTCTTTATGGTTTTAAATTGTTTAATAATTTAATCGGTTCAATCCACGTTCTTGGTATTTTGTTTATCCGGTTAATAAAATGTAATAGTATTGAACTTTCGACTTCATGATAAAATATTGCACGGTCATATGGTCATTACTATGTTTTTTATGCTAGTTTAGGTCGAATAATAATGATCACATCTTACTTCATCATTATTATTTTTATACATAGGTAGACTACGCAACATTATGCACTTTCAACATTATAATTGGTAATGTATTCTAAATTTGTTGTTTAATTATTAAAGTGTGTTAATTCATCTTATATGACACTACCTTTTAATGTAATATATTTGATACAAAAGTTTTATCTTAGGTTAATCATCTAAATGGAAAAGCTCTCATCTGTCATAAAGACAATTCGATGTTCTTTTATAATTCATATTTCATCCTTCTGTATGCATTTATCTAATCCGATATCGTCCTACAATTCCACGTTTTTCATTTCTTGTTTATACTTTATCCCTGGAGTGCAAATCAAATAAAACACTCTTTTAAAATAAATAAAATGAAGACAACATGACCGGCTTTTCTTTGAAATACGTTTCACTAATTAAAACAAACAGACGGAATCCACAAGAAACCGTCGTCCTCTGATTCTGTGATATTTTATTCTTACAACAGATTCTTGATATATTCACAACTTGAATAATTCTTTAAAATGTGACAACAGTACTTTCTTACGCTAAAAAAACATTCACATAAACACAGCGTTTTGGTTCTAACCTTGGCATTTAGTTGTTTGGATGAGGATTTTAATTCAATGAATCGCATAAACTAACTTCTGTACTTCATGGCTAATTAATTGTAGAAATTATCCACATTATCAAAATATAATTTTAATTATAAATCAGAGATTTGAATCCTTACTTGTGTTTAATGATTGTGATTTTCGTTTACATTAGATGAGCAATGGAAAACCATTGCTCATCTAATGTAAACGAAAAATCACAGAAATTAGCAAATTCGATCTGACAAAACAAATGATTAATACAGTGGTACCTCGGTATACGTCTGCTTTAGAATACGTCCAATTCGGAATACGTCCTGTTTGGACGAAACAATTTTGCTCGGTATACGACTTTTGTTCGGTATACGACTTAATTCAATTATACGCGCCATTTATGAACAAGTAGCATTATCGGTGTACTAGACCAGACTAGACGTTCCCGGCGCCACAGTTTATAGCTTTGTTAAATTTTTTCTGATTTTAATTTGTAAGTAAAATTTTATTATTTTTATTAATCATGAATTGCAAAAAGGCAAATGAGAAGCAACAGAAAACTAAAAAAATGACTATAATCACAATGGAACTGAAAAAAGAGATTGTTGAGAAATATGAATGTGGCACGTCTGTTCCAGATTTTAACTGTTGCATATCGCATTCCGAGAACGACGATATCGACAATCGTGAAAAATAAAAATATTATTAAATCTGCTAACGTTGCGAAAGGGGTTAAATCAATTTCTAAACAGAGATCGAAGACATGATTAGATCATGTTGAGAAAAATGCTTTTGCTTTGGATAACTGAAAAAGTGTGCTGGAGACATCGTATCAGAAGCAATTATTTGCGAGAAAGTTAAAAAGATACATGCTGATCTCATGAAAAATCAAGCAGGAACTATCCAGGAAAGCGAGGTGTTTCAAGCCAGCCATTTTTTTTACATGACAACGGATTAATCATTTTTACATTACTTCTTATGGGAAAGGTTGGTTTGGTATACGTCCTATTCGGTATAAGTCCAAACATCAGGAACGGATTAAGGTCGTATATCGAGGTTCCACTGTATCAGCTTTCTTATGAATGATTTATCAAATCAGAGTTACTAATGACTATTATAATGGTTAACTCTCGTTTACGATTTTAACTAATTAAAAATAATAACCAGATAAGATTGTTTCGGAAATGATCCCTATTGCATTTAGTTGTGCTATATCAAACGTAAAACAATTTATTTCCCAAAATCAGAGCAGTCTGCCAAACGGGGTTCCTCCCAAGATGACTTTCTTCGGGAAACTGGCCCTTATTTAAGTGAAGGAAACTCGGAAAATTCAACTTGTCATCAGTTCATTATACGTTAAATAACATTTCATACAGTTATTATAAAATTTATAGTTGATCTAAAAAAAAACTGGCCGATGATCGAGGCGGTTAAAGGCGCGAGTGTACAGCTTTGAGGATCTGATGTCGAGAGTCCGAGCCATCACACCAGTAATGTTTCATGGATGGCTTATCCTGGATATGTCCGACTCCATCACTCACAACTCGACTGCCCCATTGTGAGCTTGGCCAAACCCACAATGGTTATAAAAAACTGCTCTCTTAATGTCTAGAGGGCAAAAAATAAAGTAAATAATGAAATAATAAGAATAGAAAAATCAACACAACAAACAAAAGTAAATTTGTAAGAAAGAAAAAAAAATAGATAAAACAAAGATTTGTTATTTGGCTGAGTTTTCTGATGCTACACTACAAAATTTAAACCCTCATAAAAAATGAGTAAAATGAATTTACTTACAATTTTAATATTTTTAACCATAAAAGTTATTAAATCAAGAAATGATTTAATATTGCTATAAAACCTTTAAATGAACTTTTGTCGCTGAAATGAGGTTTTATGATAAACATTGTGTGTGTTATCGCTAATGGTCGAAGTCTAGCCAATTCGCGAAATGACTGGCCACTTCTAGCTGGCCAAGTTATGTGGCCAAAGCCTGAAATATACGAGAATTTATGCTACTAATACGTGCTTTAGCCGGCCAATTCGCGATGCGCCCGACAATCAACGGCCAGTTCGAGAATTGTCTAAGTAAAAGTGGCCAAAGCTAGAAATTTTCAACTGTAATTGAAGAGTTTTTATTTTTCTTGATGTGATTTTTTTAGCTGTATTTAAAGAAATTTTATCTTTGCAGATGTGTTTTTCTACAAATGAAGTCATTTTTTTCTTTCGTGTGATTTTTTAAACCGTTTACCAAAAAGATTTCTCTCGTATTTTTTCAACTGTAAATACATTTTTTGCATTTACATGATTTTTCCAACTGAACAACGTTACTATCTTTCATGTGTTTTTTAACTGAAAAGACATTTTACTTTCGTATAATTTTTCAGTTTAAATAAAGCTATTTGAACATTGATTAGCTTTTCTCTTTATTTTTAAAGTGATGTTTTTTCTATCTTGACAAAGATTTTTACGGTGGTAATACCGAGAATTAGAATTGGTATGATCAACTCGCATAACTGCATGATCCATCCCCCAAAATTTCTAGCTTTGGCAATTTTTTCTTGGACAATTCTCGAAATAGCCATTGATTGTCGGGCGCATCGCAAATTGGTCAGCTAAAGCCTGTATTAGTAGCATAAATTCTCGTATATTTCGGGCTTTGGCCACATAAGTTGGCCAAAGCTAGAATTGGCTAGACTTCGTCCATTAGCCGTAACTTATGGGTATTTTATTTTTAGTTACTAACAAGTAAGAAAAATAATCTATTTTAGTTTAAATTGGTTTGAAATAAAGTACTTTCTTTCGTTAAAAATAGTGTAATATATTTAAACAAGAAATTAATATATTTTAGATATAACTTCTTTTTATAATCAAAAGATTCATGGATTTGATATTTATTTGATTTGTTTTAAACCAGGGCTGTGGAGTCGCGTAAAAATCTACCGACTCCAACTCCGACTTTTCCTTACCATCCGACTCCGATTAGGGGTGGACTAGTTACCGAAAGAGACCCGGAAATTCTGATGTCATTACGTGACCTCAGAATAAGAGATTCAATAAATAGAATTCTAATAAAGATAGAACGTAGAAACTTTTTATTTCAAAGCTAAAAGACTCCTCTGAGTAATATATAAATATGTATTCGATAATTTTTACTTTTCCGGCTATTATACATAACAGAGGATATATAACAAAGTGTAGAGCTCGGTCAAAAATGACCTCTCACAAATTTTTACATTTTTGGACTCAGAACACCTTGAAATTTCGAGTTAGATTAAGCAAAAGATTAGAGGTTTTTTCTATATGTGTGAATGTTAGACTGTGTGGGGGGGCATGATTTTGTTCACCCTGTTTGAAGCCTAATAATTTCTATGGTCAAAGTGGTCAGAATCGGAGTCAGATGGTTTAACACAGGAGTTAGTTATTAAGCGTCAAAGTGGTTGAACTAAATCGTGTCTCCATACACATTCTAACATCTTAAGCGAGAACATCTTAACGGGTTTTACTGTACTATTATAAAATGACAAGAAAAGCTTACTTTGAGGGTAGAGACGAGTTTTATTTTATTTTTTTAAATTTTGAAAGCTAATAACGAGTAAAATATTCATTAAGAGATATGACATGTCTTCACCCTGTCGACCTTTAATTAAGAACCAAAATTTAATAGTATTAATGCCCCTTTATACGCAAGCTACAGCGCCACATTTCATTTCTTAAACTTTACCCATGCTGAGATATTGTTTAATATCTCAGAACAGAAAATAAAGAAATTAAACAAATTAGACCCCAACACACACACGCACGCGAATTTTTCCCCTTTTATTGATTTTTTGACGGGTTCGGGAGGTCTCCAAACGTGTAGATTTGCAAAAAAACTTGGAGGGTCAAATTTGACACGATTCCAATACTTTTCCATTTTATATACTGTATTGGGAAATTCAATCATCTAAATTCGAGCGTTTTATCAAGTTAGGCTAAAAGCCATAAAAATTATTTCCCACGGAGTTGGTTCCTTGTTGATCCAGCTAGTCAGTGATGTGTCATCCAGAACTTTCGATAGAGTGCCCATATTGGACGCCAGACCATTAACAACAACCTCCTGACCTCCTGGGAAAAACCCAAGAGGAATAACAAGAGAAAACGGAAAAAACACCCGAGGTCAGTCGTCTTCCAGGATTTATACCGAGACCAAAACTCCAGTATTAATACCGTGACCAAGACTCCCGGATTAATACCGTGCCTCTTTAAGGATATCATCCCCACTTCAGTGCCTTCACCTCTCCGGGCGCCTGTTAACAGACAAGACCCAGAACTATTTGGAGCGAACATTCCATCGGCGGTGTCGTTTGACCACAGATCTTCGACCCAAAAGAAAGGTATTTATCAATCCGCGATTCGTTTGTAAACTCTCTCTCTCTCGAACGGCCTAGTATAATCAGGGGCTATGCCAGAAATCGAATATATCTGTATTTTCTTTTGTTATAGTCACTTCCTCGTCTCTCTCCTCACCTCTACTCCGAATCCAACCGCTCATCCGCTACCGCTCGCGTGACGTAAAGTCGCGATTTCCGAGTCCTGCGAGACTCGGTGGTGTCACATCCTGACGTGATGTCAAAGAGACGCCGACCCTACGGTCACATTTATGTATAATGTTTATTCATGAAGAGATTTAGTTACAAACCTGGTTACATAAAATCAAAAGTATATAGGTTTATATTAATTAATTTAAATTACAAAGAAAGGAAGAAAACGTTCAAACATTTAATATCAACGAAAATCTCAAAAAAATTATTTAACAAATTAATTATTACTTTACACATTAATTAAATGAATGAATAACATATTTAACTATTCATTTTTAAGTATAATTACACATTTAGTAATTTAATAAAGTAGACCTAAAGTTGATTTTATGTGAAGTTAAATTTCTAACTAATAACTTCTTGTAATGAAAATAATAAGAAATAAAGTTTACAAGATAAGAAAGACTTAATAAAAAACTCACAAATGACTTACCCAAGACAAGAGATGCATCTTATTCACGACATCCAGCAGAATAATTGTGGACAGGAGAGAACCAAGTCACAGAATTACCCAAGAGGATAGGTCAATTATAAAAAGTTCTTCTTTAAACTCCCAACCTTGCTATCCAATTTAAACTATCATTCTATAGCTTAAAAACAACTTACGTAAATTGTATATACTAATACAAATATAAACTAGTATATATTTTTACTTTTCCGGCTATGTTATATATAACAGAAGGAAAGTATGGCAATCGGTCGAAAAATGACCCCTCCAAAGGTTTTTACATTTTTGGACTCGGGACATTGAAACGTCGAGAAATGCAAAAAAAAAAAAAAAAAAAAAAATTCGAGGGATTTTTCTGTGTGTAAGGATATTAGAGTGTACGATTTTGTTCATCCTGTTTGAAGCATACATAACTCTTGTATTTTTATCGAAAATTTCTGAAATTTTGTACAAAAAAAGAAAGGTTTGTGTATTAGGGGATTGATGCTATTAAATTTTGGTGATTAACCTGTAAAAAACTGCATTTAGTTTTTGGAATAGAACGTGTCACTAGAGTATCATTAATTAATCTACCTTTTTTTTAGTATTTTCACACAAAACATGCTATCAAATAGGCTAAAAATTCCATTTTCAGTTTTAGAAATTTCAGGACGAATCAACAGGAATTTTTCTTAAAAAAAGGCAAGATATGCCTTTTTTTTTTGTCAAAATTTGTATGGACCACAACACAGATCTGACCTAATTATTATTTGAAATAACGACAAAAATAGTAAACATATGAATGCATTTGGATATAAGGTATAGCCTACATGTAATTAGTTTATTTTAAAAATTGATCCACAACGAAATACACCAACACAAAGTCAGGATATCATCTGACAAGCGAGACTAATTTGTGGGGGTAATATTTAATGGTTTTTAGGTCAATTTTATTTTTCAGTACAAAAAGTATTTAAAGAAACAATCTTCTATAGAGGTGACATATATAGGCTATATTCGAGCACTTTAAAATAAACATTTTAAAGTGCTTGAGTATAGCCTATTACAGGGGTGGCCAACTTGCGGCTCGCGAGCCACATGCGGCTCTTTGAAGGATTATTTGTGGCTCTCGATAAATGTACCCGAGTTCCCTTTTCATTTTTGTGTTGTTATATTTTAAAAAATTATTATAGTTCCGTATGTGTTTCAAAATGTCTTTTAAATTACTAACAACAAATATGAAAGACTAAGTGCAACGTTGTAACAAATTTCATTTCCGTCCAAGTTAAGAATGATATGACTCATCGAAAACTGCGCGAACGAACATAAACAGTGGCGTAATCGTCCCGTTATCGACCGACTCCAGACCGATTTTAAATTTGTAAACTGTCATTGCAATGGACAGTTGACATTGTGCTCTGGAGGAAACAATTTGTATCATTCTTGCTACGGATATAATTTGTAATCTGGAATTTTTTGCATACCTTTTTAATACGTATTTAATTGCGGCTCGCGAAAAATTTCAAATTTTGAAAAATGGATCGGACTATCAAGGAGCTTGGCCACCCTGGGCCTATTAGCTTTTTTTAATATTGCATCTAATATTAGGGGGTCGTCCATAAATGATGTCAAACTATTGTCACATGTCACATTTTTCAAACTTCCTTTAAAATTATGTCACATCAGTCATCACTTTTTTTTATTTTTTTAAAAAAGGTAATGTTTAACAATCAGAAGTGGAAAACTAGGTTTCATTTATCAAGTAGCTTTTATATATATACTGTGTATATATATATATATACTTCCATGCAATAGTTAAATGTTCTTTTATTGAAACTATACCAAGAGGTGGTACTTCGGTCACCACTTTTGGGGAGATTTTTCATGTCAATAAATTTTTCGTCAATCCATTGAACGACGATAGCTAAAATGAACTCCCTCTGCTTTCTTGCTGCAACAAACGGTAAATAATGCTATTGGACGACTGTTGTCACACCACAACCAAAACTTCTACAAAAAGAAAAGTTCCTTCTTCCAAACCTAAACATTCGTTCGATTTGGGTGTCGTGCTAATCAAATTTTCTTCTTTACAGGCTTGGTGTTTTTAATTCCCACGCAAGTGCCCATAATCAGTGGCACTCTGGGGAGTTTTGCAACATCGAATAGAAAAATAAAACACTACACTGATGATTTTATTTTATTATTTCCTCATCTCGAGTTTTTAATCATGACTATAAAGTAGGATACAAAATATTTGAGGCATTATTTAAAGTGAATGAGTCATACTTCATTCCTACTGAAATTCTAACCGTTTTTCACATGAATGAGAAAAAAAACACAAATCTGACTGAGAAGCATCTGTGAAGAAAATCTGCACTATTCTCCATTGCAACAGAGTCTGTAGATTACTTGGTATTTCGACTAACAGTTCAAATTACTTGTTAGCTAGAGCCAGTATTTGCTGCTAGTTGGCAGAAGAGCTTTTCTCTTGCTTTGGATATACTGGTGAAGTCAGTGATTTCGACCTATAATAGTTGTTTTTTTTACGCTACGTAAAAATGTCATATCCTGCTTTTCATCCTGGCACAAAGCAGGCTAAGTCATCAAACGAGAAGAGAATTTCTTCAGTGTTCCTAGCAATAAGATTGAAGCGTGGATGAGATGCATTCCCCGAGACGACAAAGATGCTAACAAGTAAATATTACGTTTGTGGCGTACATTTTACAAGTAAATTTATTTAAAATCCTACGCTCATGTTATAAATGGAAAGAAAGTAGCAATTCCACGAGATCGCAGGGCATTAACGTCAGATGCATATCCAACAAAGTGGCCCACCAGTGGCCAAGCGGTTCGGTTCGCTTAACACTGGGTGTTCGGTGTTGGGTTCGCGCCTCGCCAGGACGGGCTGGCCACGTGGAGTTATCCGTGTTTCATCCACGCCTATAACGCCCGAATACCAGCCAGTTACTCTTAAAAAGTTCCCGAAAAGCATCTCCCTAGGCAGGTCGGTCAAATGTTGTGTTGTTGAGATTTTACAAAAACACATCCATGTCGTGTCGTAACTGTTCTAAGCACGGCTTTGGAGCTGGATCTGGAGCAAGGAGCAGGTGGAGCAATGGATTTTTACTCAGAGCAGGAGCGGAGCCGGAGCACGGAAATTTGTAGTGCTCCACTGCTCCGATATATATANCTGCTCGAACAGGAAGCTTTTTCCACTGGATATATTTTTATAGGAAAGTGAATAAGATAAAAAAAAAATGATTTCTGATTCACTCGAGGTATTCTTCTCTCTATCGCCTCGACTAAATTTAAACATTTCGCACTTCGGACCGCGAATAATCGCGTAGTGGCGACATTGAGTTTAAGTAGGCGCCTACGTTAAAAATAACACTAATATCTACAAAATTACACGTTCTTCTATAGATTTTAATACATTACACGCAGTATATTTCACAGGGTGGATCGAAAGTCAGTTAACCGTGTTTTGCCCTTTTTAAATTAAAAAAAAGACTCCCATTTTGAATCATTTTTGTAACTTTTGTAACTAACAAATACGACTTTACTATGGTTAACTGGGTTTTGGGCAAATCTATACATGTATATGTAGAAAAAAAACCTTTTAAATTTGGAATACAGTACGTCAGAACTTTCATGATACTGAAAATTTATATTTAAAGAAATAATAATAATAATCTAATAAATAATTTACGTTACTAGCAATCTGTTTATTCGACTCGTATTGCAGTAATTCAAAAATATTTACTGTTGTAGTTGGAAATATATTCAACCGAGCTATTTTCTACTAATTTGCAAACAATTTACGACATTTTAATAGATTTTTAATTGACATCCAGTAGAGGCTAACACACACACAGAGACATATTTATTTATTTATTACTTAATATTTGACACGGTGAAAATGGAAGTGGCATAAGTTATAAATTTATAAGTTAAGCATAAGACGTATTACAAATGTCTCATGTGAAAGGTGGAAACTTTTCTCTCCAGTATCCACTATCCCCTGACCAAGCTATTCCTTCCCCTCCGTGATCCCCCAGTTCTCTGAATTCTTGATGATTGCAGATGTGCAGTTAAAGCTAGATG
Source organism: Centruroides sculpturatus (assembly GCF_000671375.1). Classification (NCBI taxonomy): domain Eukaryota; kingdom Metazoa; phylum Arthropoda; class Arachnida; order Scorpiones; family Buthidae; genus Centruroides; species Centruroides sculpturatus. The sequence continues at coordinate 41,796 of NW_019385460.1, read as the reverse complement.
CTGCAGCTTGTGGAAATAGAAATTTTCTTGCCATCAATGTACAATTTTGGTATGAAAAAATACGAGAAAACTGAAATAAAAACATTGGATATTGTCGATACTGAAGGAAGACATAACTCTCTATATGTGAAAAATCAAATTAAAGAAACTTTGAACAAATTTGAAATCGATGAAAAACAAGTACTAAGTATTTGTGTAGATAATGCAGAGAACATGACACGTGCTGTAAATAAACTTGGCGATCACGAAAATATTTTCCAGGATAAAGATGAAAAAAACTGAAGACATTGAAGAAATGAATGTAGACATTTCGCCATATTGGGTTAAAAATCCTTTCCTAATATTGCCAGCGTGGACTAATGATAATACGAAAATTCATCTAATGAGGTGTGGGATTCACACTCTTCAACTGGCCATTTGGGATGGATTAATTAATTAAAGAATGAATGAATAACAAAAATATTAGGGAAAATTCGACAGGTTGTGGTAAAATTAAAAAACGCCAACAATTCGTAATGTTTTGCTGAAAATGTATGGCAAAACTCAATTCCTAGATACAGTAACAAGATGTTTATGAAAGAATGGTGTAAACTAGAAAAATGTATGGAAGAATTTGAAAGATATGTTTCGTTAGGAATTCTGTCTTCCATGAAAAAGCGGAAAGAAAAGCTTATTCAAAACACATTTTCTTGCTGGAGTGTATGTTGATTCTAGGTATAGAATCTTATTAAGTGTGGCAGAAAAACTAAAAGCGAGAGAAGGTCTTTCAGACATCCAACAGCGAATCAAAAGGCAAACACTAATTGATTTGGCTGAAAAGCCAGCAATTGTTGAACTGTCACAGCCAACCTGTGATATGATAAATATAGATTCAAAGAAGATAATTTTGAAAAACAATTGGATAGAAGAGAAAACAGTCATCGAATCTCCACTATACATAATAAAGATGACAACGAAATAGACAAACACGTTGAGAAAGACTGCAATACAGTAGAGGATGTGGGGAGATTAAAGGTGAATGTATTCAAAGCCATTGACCATTATCCGAAGCACATCAGAAAAGCATGCAGAGTTGCTTCAAACATGCCAACTTCTCAAGCAAGTGTTGAGCGTCTATTTTCTGGATTAAGATTGCTTTTAAGTGATAATAGGTAATGAAGGATGATCTGCTATCTGCCATTTTATTTATTGAAATCAACGAGGTTGTATGTTAATTTTTTTAATAATAAATTAGTTGTAAATAAACAATGTACTTATATATCAAAGAAAAAATTAATGTAATTACTATAAGAATATTTTAACTGGAGCATGGAGCGGAGCAACTCAAAAAAATGGTCGCTCCAAAGCCCTGGTCCTAAGTACATTAGTAAGTCTGTACCTTAAAACGATCAACGCAATGTCTAACAACAAATGAATAACCATCTAGGAAGAGCTCAGGAAAACATAATACCAAAGATAATATATTGTTTGTTATCTAATCTTAAAGGAAGGTGGGACTGAGGACGACAGATAGAAAAGCTTTAGGGTGCGACTATGCAGATGAGAATTTAGTTACAAGCGATAGTTCTCACAAAGGAAAACCATGCGCAAGCGAGAAATCTCGTTGGCGAGAGCTAATTTCTGGTTCTCGCACATACCTGACAGGGTTTGATATTTATCGCGTCTCGCCACATATTCTCGCTCGCTCGCGTCTACATAGTCGCGCCCTTATTGTATCCTATAGCTCCAAACAACAACATTAAACTTTCATCACATTGAAGAGCATGCTATGCAGAATATAATTAATGTCTACAGTGCAATTAATATCTTTTTATTAGGGTCTAAACAATTTTAATTGTATATATAATCACGGTTTTGTTGAACAGTAAATATCAGAAATCTTAACTATCTCTCTGTGGCCCACCTTCCCTAATACTTTAAGATTAATGATTAATTGTATAATATTTCTTTATCAGATTTGCAAGATCCAGTTGTATTTGGAAGTGTGTAAGAACATTTACAAAATTTGCTTTGTAATCCGATCATACTGATAGGAAGATACGTCCTATGGAGATCATATGGATAGTGATTTATTAGATCATGATTATTTTGCACCAAAACATTTAAGTTTATTCTACACTGTTCAGGAGGTTACATTGTTTATTCTCTACTGCCATCACTTGGTTGTGACGAATGAAAAATATATCGACAGCAAAAACTTGAGATGCTGCACCAGGGAAGACGTTTACATTCATCAAATCTCGAGGTAGTTTGTTATATCCAAGCCATAAGCTTTGCCAATTGATGTGCTGGACAAAAAGCAAACTACGTGTACGGTTAACAAAACTAAACATGGGTGTTTATTTTTCAATAATAGATATAATATTAATATATCAGTGTTTTATTACATTGATGATAGGATGAGACAAAGATGTTCACAAGACATACTTGACCTCCAGATTTTTCACTTTTTTGTTACCTGTCGGTTGCATTTTTTCACCCCAATGATTAATAAATCATTTATTTCATCAGTTAAAGTAAACAACACAGAAAAATTTCTTACTTAAAGTAAATTTTAATAGCGCAAATAATTAAATTATACATTATATTATAAAACATGATGATGATTATTATTTGTTTGTATATACAATACATTTATAATGTATAATAAATTGACATAATAGCAACAATAGCACAATTTAATAATTGGGTATTATATCAGTTTCGTTCGTTGTCATTTATTTATCCATAAACCTGGTTTTGGGTCTAAATAAAAGCTTTTTCATTCTTATAATAAAATTCATATAGGAAATTATGAAATCGAACTCGAAGGTTAAATATTTTTCAATAAAAAACATTCGATCTCGCCAAGCTCTTGCAAGGTCTATATAAACCTTGAGCTCTTGTAGCAGTGGTTCTCAACCTTGTTAATGCTACGACCCTTTAATACAGTTCCTTGTGTTGTGGTGACCCTCAATGATAAAATTATTTTCGTTGCTACTTCATAACTAATTTTGCTACTGTTATGAATCGTAATGTAAATATCTGATATGCAGGATGCATTTTCATTGTTACAAATTGAACATAATTAAAGCATAGTGATTATTCACAAAAGCAATATATAATATGTGTCTTTGCAAGAGCACAACGAAGATTACCTTCAACAATAAATCTACTTCTGTATTTAGACTTGATAACCAACAAGCTGGAAAATCCTGTTTCACAAAGATATGTTGTTGGAAATGGAAGAAGGCACAACACAGTCTCAGACAGAACAGGATATGACCAAGCACTTGGTCCAGAATTTTGTAACTAGCATTGTAGAGAAATCAGTTCTCGCTGCGTCACTGTTAATAAGTTAAATGAACTCCTCTTCTGCTGCCTCAGGAACATCTTCAACTTTGACCGTGAATGGGTTCTGGCAAGTGCAAATGAGGTGTCAGGTAGATTTGGAAAGTACGATGAAATTTCGCCTGTAAGCATGTGCAAGTGTTCTTTCACAGAAATTATCATCGTAATCCTTTTGTCTGGTCTCAAAGAAAGCAGATAAAGTAGGTAACATGTAAATTTTATTTTCATCCAAATTTTTTTTTTTGCCAAAGCTGAAGTTTCATTTGGAATGATCGGATCTTTTCAGACAGATCGAGACATGTTGCATTTGGTCCTCGCAGTGATAAATTTAACTCATTCAAGATGGCAAAGATGTCAACCAAGTAAGCTATTTTCTGCAGTTCACTTTTATCGCTGAAAAGTGCTTCGAACTGCGATCTTGCTTTCTGATTAAAAAGCATTTTGAGTTCATCACGAAGCTCAAAAACACGTTTTAAAACTTTTCCTCGCGACAACCATCTCACTTCAGTGTGAAATAGCAGAGCATTATTGGACGCATCCAACTCGTTGCACAATTGCGAAAACAGTGACTGTTTAAAGTGCTCGCCTTTACAACATCGACAGAACTTATGACGCTTTTCATTACTTCTTGTAAGTCTTGTGGCTGCGTCTCGTTGCTGTGACTCATTTAGTACCAAACCTTGAAATCCAATAAGCGGTGTCTCGGTTCCTAAGACCATCGGCTATATGTGTTTTCGGATGGTCTTAGGTGACCCCTGTGAAAAGATCCTTTGACCCCCAAAGGCGTCGCGACCCACAGGTTGAGAATCACTGTCTTGTAGTGATTGCAGTGGCCATGGTGGTAACATTTGTCTCTAGTTGATTTTAGCAAGTAGCGAAGATAGGCAGTCGAAAGACCAGATAATCTACCGACTCTGATTGCAATTTATATTCCATATCATAAATTTGACCATTCTTAGTCTCAAGAGTCTACTAGTTGATCCATATTTAACTGGTAACCTAGACTGCTGATTAAAAACATTATTATTAACTTCAAAACGTATCTAAAACAATTTAGTGTAAACTACTATTCTTCCAGAAGACTAACTACAAACAGATACGAGTATAACACGTAGTATAACATGTTGGGAAAAATAATTTTAAAAGAGAAACAGCAATCTTTAGAAATTATAAATAAGAAATTAAATAAACTTACCAATTCCATTTCATTCCATAAACTAGTCTATTGAATTTCTAGAATTAAGATAATTCCATAAATCATAAATATTACAAAACTATAGGAGAAAAACCTGTACCAATAAAAAGAAAAATATTAAAGTGAAATGATAAACTGGCATAAAACTTTATGAATAAAGATATATTAATGCAATTATAGTACTAGTGGAATTAAATAAATACTTGCTCTGAAATGCGACTTTAATTAGTGGGATATAGGGGAATTAATAATATATACTTTAGATTTAGCTTGAATAAAAATGTTAGTTTGCATTTCTTTCAGTCAGTCACAGCCTTATATAGAAAAATATACCAACTTCAGTTTGTAACTATATTAAATATACTTTCAATTATTATTTAAACTATTTTACCAAATTTACTTAATGCTGATTAGCACATTTTAATGCCTTTTTGTCTAGAAAACATGATTCAAATAGAGTATTTGAAACATTTTCTAAATATTTATAATCTAAGAACAAAGTATGATTTTGTTTGATTTCTTATCTAAATATGCATAGATGCTAGATAGATTTAAAAAAATTCATGTAAAGTACCATGAACTAAGATTATCACCATTTTAAATTGGGATCATATATAATCATATATATGTATGTATATGTGTATATATATATAGATACATATATATGGTTAAATAAAAA